>NW_007248617.1:832224-833649 GCF_000164805.1 Carlito syrichta
GCGGAGCCCGCAGAGAAGGGCGGCCGCCCGGCAGCCGGCGCGAGCGGACCCCTGCGACGCCGCAGCTCCGGGAGGGGCCGCTCGGCCGCGGTCCCCTGCGTCCCAGGGATGCGCCGCGCCCCTCCCGCCCCAGCGCGCAGTTGGATGCTTCCCTCCCCACCTGGCGGGGAGCACAGGCCCTCGGCCCCGGGCGAGCTCGGGCCAGGACCCGATCGCTCTCGGCTGCGGCCGCCACACTCACCTCGCCGCCGGGTAGCATTCGGGCTTGGGCTCGGGTTCCGGCGGCGGCCCCGGCGGCGGCTCCTCCATGGCGGCGGCGGAGGTGACGGCGAGGGCGGGAGGGGGGGCCAGCTCGGCGGCAGCTTCTCTCATCCGTGCACAGAGCCCCGCATGGCCGCGGCGGGCAGTAAGCTGCAGCCTGGCGCGGGGGACCGGAGCCCGAAGTGCGGGAGTGACTCGGCTCCGCCTCCGCCTCTAGCCCGCCGCAGGAGCCGTGCGCGCAGCGGCCATCTTGGAGACGGCAACCGGCCGAGCGCCGGGCTACGGCGGGCGGCGAGGGACAAGCCTACCAGGGCGGCGGCGGCGGTGGCGGGCGCCGGATTCCAGCGGGGCGGGGACCGCCGGGAGAGGAGGGGCGGGGGAGCGCGGGTCCCCGGCGGCCGCGGCCCGGGAGGCTCGTCAGGTGTCCGTGGGATTCTGCCCCGCGGCCGGTCTCGTCCGATCGCCTGGTCTCGCGGTCGGGACAGCGAGGACCGTGGTGCGGAGGGGGGCTGTGCGGTGGTCCGGCGCGCCCAGGCTGGTCACCCGAGAGAGTGCACCCACCGGTGGGCAGCGAGGCTGGGCAGTGATTGAGAACGTGTGAAATGTTTTGGAAACTGGAGCTAGTAGGTCGGCGACAAAGGGACAAGCCATCGACCCCGTCTTTCAGATACAGGGATAGGTGTCACCCAGACGCTCACTACTGGGATCCGATGGAGGCGCAGTCAGTGCTGGGACATCTTCAGATGTCTGAGACTTGAAATCG
Source organism: Carlito syrichta (assembly GCF_000164805.1). Lineage (NCBI taxonomy): Eukaryota > Metazoa > Chordata > Mammalia > Primates > Tarsiidae > Carlito > Carlito syrichta. The sequence goes on from NW_007248617.1 coordinate 833,249, forward strand.
AGTCTCAGGAGATTCAGACCATTGAAGTGACCCCCCAGGTCAACCAGGCAGAAAAGAACACTATTCTCACCCCACCAGAACAAGATGAAATACCGATCTTCCAGAACCTTAGACTTGAGTGCTCCGACACCGAAGCGTGGGGGCGGGGTGCGAAGGGAAGTTTTAAAAATCCTTTCAGAGTTATAGAAATACTGTTGAAATCTCAAGCCGGGCTCGGTGACTCAGCCTGCAATCCCGCGCCTTTGGGAGGCTGAGGTGAGTGGATTGCCTAGTTCGAGACCCGCCTGGGCAACTTGGCGAGCCCTCATCTCCACAATAAATCAAAAAATCAGCCGGGCGTGGTAGCGCGCGCCTGTAGTTCCAGCTACTTGGAAGGCTGAGGCGGAAGGATCGCCGGAGCC
>NW_007248617.1:833669-853235 GCF_000164805.1 Carlito syrichta
AAAAAAAAAAAAAAAGAAATACTGTTGAAATTTCAATGCATCATTTACTCTTAGAGCACATTGGCCCTTCACAGTTTTAAGTTGCAAATATTTACAAAATTTTCCCACGGGGTGAAGTCCAAAGTTAATTCAAAAATAGCGTCTTTTGAAAAAAGTAAAAGAAAGCCGGGTGCGGTGGTTCATGCCTGTAATCCCAGCACTTTGGCAGGCCGAGGCAGGAGATTTTTGCTTGAATTCGAGACCAGACTGGGCAACACAGTGAGACCTTGTTGCCACAAAAAAAAAAAAATTTTAAATCAGTTCTGTGTGGTGGTGTGCACCTGTAATACCAGTTACTCAGGATGCTGAGGTGGAACAATTTCCTGAGCCCAAGAGTTAGAGGCTGCACTGCGTCATCATCGTCATGATCGTGCCACTTAACCCAGTCTGGGTGACAGAGTGAAACTCTGACTCAAAAAAGAAAATGAAAAAGAAAAGCAATAGCATCTTTTAAAATTAAGTCCATTCAAATGCATTGATTTTTAAAACCTCTTTTGGTTGAACTTTGATATATAAAATGCACTTTGAACAATGTTGGTGAGAAAACTGGCCAAGACAGAAAATTTTAAATATGATTATAGGTAGATTATATTTGTGAAATATAGTTGTGAACTTAGCTGTATTGTGCTCAAAGTACATTACAGACATTTTCCTATAATTAATGAACTGCTTCACTTTATCTTCTTTAATATGATGGTCTGCATTATGTATATAGCCTGATGATGCTGAATTTCTGATTGACATTCATTTTATTTATTCAACAACATTCTTTCAACAAATACTTGTTAAATGCAAGAACTGTACTAGATGCTGGGTATAGAGCAGTGAGCAAAAAGTCCTTCTCTTGAAGAACTAACAGCCCAGTAAGTGGAGAGAAACAAAACAAAAACAAACAAATATTCAAAAGGAATAAGCTGATTCATTTTAATAAAAACAATGTGTACTTTTAAAATCACTAATTCATTTCCACTTTGCAAAGCAAACTCAGCAAATGTATTTTCCAGCTTTCTGTAATCCTAGTTCTCTATTTGATTTTCCTTTACAATTTTCTGAGCCAAACCCTTTTCAGAGGGCACATTAGAGATTTTAAGTGTTAAATAACAAAATAAATCCATCTCTTCTAAACAGCACTATACTACGTACTCTTTGGTGCTGGCATTTCAACTGTGACTACTGACTGTAAGCAGGCTTAAAGTCATCCAAGTCACAAAACACTTAGCAAAAATAAATTAATTTCCACTTGAGGGTACTGTCTCTTTTAGCAGGAAACTTAAGGTAACTGATACTAAATACTCAATTTAAACAGTGATTTTCTGCCCCACCCTCACCCTACGAAGCTGTTTCTCCACCTGACACCCCCATTGTGTCTCAGGACTCCTAACCAAGTCCTCAGCACCCACCTCTTTCAGCCCCCAGATTCCTTTTCTGCCTTCTCTCCTAGAGTGTAAGCTCCTTCAGGATAGACTCCAGCCTCCTTCTTTTGTCAACCCCGTAGTCACCAATGTTTCTGGTGCCCAGCACCGTGTCAGGCACATAGTAGGAACTCAGTAAATATTGTTGCATTCATGAAGTCGTTTTTTCGTTTTGTTTTGTTTTTTGTTTTGGGGGGGGTGGTTTTTTTTTTTTTTTTTTTTGGAGTCTTACACTGTCACCCAGGCTGGAGTGCAATGGCATGCTCACGGCCACCACAGCTTCAACCTACTGGGCTCAGGTGATCTTCCTGCCTCAGCCTTCCAAGTAACTGAAACCACAGGCATGTGCCACCATGCCAGGCTGATTTTTTAATTTATTGTGGAGACCAGGTCTTACCCCGTTGCTCAGGCTGGTCTTGAACCTCTGAGCTCAGGTAATCCTTTCGCCTCTGCCTCCCAAGGTACTGGGATTACAGGTGTGAGCCACTGCGCCCAGCTGTTTTTTTTTTGTTGTTGTTGTTTTTGTTTTAAACGTTAATGAACTACTATTATAAGTCGACTTTTGTCTCCAAATTTTTATTCTTGTTTAGCACATGGCTGACCTCATTGCCTTTATTCATGTTCTTAAGATCAATGACAACAAAGGATACTCTACGTCTTCAAAACTGAATTCACATAGCCCTGATTGAGTTTCATAACTTTAGGAGTTACAAAATCAAAAGTTCTACTAACGAGCCAGTTTAGGCTGAGCTACATGACATTCTTCCCTGCTTACCACTAGCTTCAAGCCCAATTTTGACTCACATGGAACCAGTTATATATGCACATGCAAATTCTTTCTGCTTTGCCCTAAAACTAAAAACCTCAGATATATGTTACCACTATTAGGAATCTCAGTTCACTGCCTATATATCAGAGTAAAGGGATCATTGTAAAAACTTAGCACCTTATCAAAGCTACTGTATTAGTCAGTGTTATGGGTTTTGTCACAAGATGATTCAGAAAGGATTTTTGTGCCAAGTGATGTTATAAATAGCATTGCATCTTTGCTACTTGATGTCTTTGCTACTCAAGGAAAACCTCTAAGGCTAAGATTTTTACAATTATTATTAGCATGATGCTACATTTTGTTGTAACAGAGACAAGATTCTCTCTCTCTCTCTCTCTCTCTCTCTCTCTCTCTCTCTCTCTCTCTCTCTCTCTCTCTCATCCAGGTTGGAGTGCAGTGGCCAGATTGCAGCTTACTGCAGCCTCAAACTCCTGGGCTCAAGTGATCCTCCCATCTCATTCTCCCAAGTAGGAACTACAGGAACACACTGCCACACCCAGCTAATTTTTTAATTTTTGTAGAGAAGAGTTCTCACTATGTTTCCCAGGCTGGTCTCAAACTACCAGCCTTAAGTGATCCTCCCACCTCAGCCTCCCAAAGTGCTGGGATTCCAGTTGTGACCTACCTCAAACGTTCAAAGATTTCAACGACTCTGGCCCTCTGGACTCTGATAGATCCTCTGCAGCCCTGCTCAGCTCTGCACAGAGTCAGAAAGTTAGCACAAACACCTCAATCTGCTCACGATCAGAGGAGAGTGATTCAGTTTCACTCCAGCTCACACAGAGAAAGGCAGACTCTGAAAGAAAGCAATAAAAACCTCTTGCCTGGTGGGAAGACCCTCAACTAAGCATTACACAGTTTGATTTTTTTTCTTAAGGTTACAATGACAGCTGTTTCTATCTACTAGTAAAACACAAAGAAACATTAGATATGTACAAAAGATAATTAGTTACCACACTTTTAAAATAGTCCTTGTAACATTAAGTCTCATCCTTCTGGGCTGAGTAGTGGGAGTTTGATAAAACCTCCACTTTTTTCTTTTTTTTTTTTCCTGAGAGATGATTTGCCTATTTTCATTATTTCTCCAGCAGGACACAAATCACCTCATATTTCCAACATAGTCCTGTCTAGGAAGAGTCTAAATTTAACCCTCAAGGGCTCCAAATTATTAAAGAGTTAAAAGTTGCATGTTTAAAAAAAATAATGAGAATATTGTGTCTTACCCAAAGGAATGAAACCAGCAAAGGGAAAGGAAGGGACCTCCAACATGAAAAAGTGAGACCTTGGAGGGCGGGGCAGGGCACCAGCACGAATCTGCGGTGAGGCTCGCCTCTTCACTTCCTGTGGAAGGGCAGGCAGCAAAAACGAGGAGAGCCCTCAAGTCGTCATTCCTGCTCCAACTTCCCAATTCACCTCTCCAGATCCTGCCAATGTGAGGAACCAAGAGCTTCAAAAATAGAAATCTCTGCAGGATCCCACGCTTTTTGTGAACCAAGAATTTCAATCATTTCCCACCAAGACATCTAAAAATCTTGCCTGATGCTCATCCTTTCATTTTTTCTTCAGATGCCCAGGTGCGAGGTTTAGAGAACCATGAAACTGCAAGCTGCAGTTCCTAAGTTATTTTCAGATCCCTTCAAATCAACAAGTGTATACTTTGTACATAACATGAAACCAGGCCCTGGGGAAGACAGAGATGACTATACCTCCTGGAGCCCTAGTGCCCTCTGCCAGAGGCTTCTGCCCTTCCCTTCCATGTGGCAAAGTCACTTGTCCTGCCAATGTTGTCCGCATATCTCCTACAGCACTCTGCAAAGACTTTCCTGAGTTCTCCCACCAGCCAGCCCTACCCTGTTGGCAAGGTTCCCCTCAATATCCCCAAAGCACCATGAGCAAACCCTTATTTTAGTGCCAACTACCACCTATCTGCATTTATATACTTGGCTGATTATATGTGTGTTTCTTTCCCTGCGATCTTCTCAAGAGCAGGCAATATTTTTTGCTTATCATATCTTCAGCACTTAGAATAACATCCGATACAAAGTACATGTTCTATAAAATGAACTGAACGATGCATGAATACATGGGTGGATGGATGTAACTGGGGAAGTCAACCTCAGATTAAAATGGCTGCGGTACAAGTAGGCTATAAAAATCATCATAAAGCAGGTTTTTGTTTAAATGCAACAGGTATTCCACAGAGCCAGAGATAACCAAGGTGAACACACATATAAGGTAGAAAAATTATATAAAGAATAGACATTCAGTATAGGGGTAAAAGCAATATTAACTCCACAATATGTGGTGTTCTTAGTCACAAAAACACTACAAAGAACAGAGATAACCTGAATTCTTCTTCACACTGTCAGTGTAACCACGGTCCTATTGGCTGCTTGGGTAGATACACTTACACATTTACAAATAAAAGGCTTCTGATATCATTCTGACTGAAGTTGGAGAAAGGTAGTCATGGATAAATATTGCAATGGAGTTTTAAAACACTCATGTTTATTGAGATGTGACTCTGGTACACACCAGAAATATTTTGAGCCATAATCGGAGGCCAGAAATAAGTCCCAGAAAGTCAAAGACTCATCCTTCTGCAGTTTACATTTCAGAGGAGTTTTGCAACATTGTGAAATCCCTGAGTCAGATCCATGTCGAGAAGCCATATAATTGACCCCTCTTCTCAGAACAAGACTTTTCTCTTCATCAATCGCAAACATGTCCAAGATTTGAATTTCCCAGTTTCACAAGGGGATGTGTTCTATATTTTGGCAAATTTTACTCTTAGGATATTAATGTTAGCTATACTCCCAAATCTGCCTCCCTCTTGTGTGTTTTCATCTAGCCAGGATAGAACTACATAAAATCCATCTATTTGACATTTAAGAATAACTGCTTTATGGTCCTTCCCCTAAATGACAATAAATAAAAAATCTCCCCCACCTCAGATTAACCATCCTCTTCCTCCACTTGTGGAGTATTAGCTGGAGATAATTCTATGGAAGATCTTTCTTATAATAGTTTAATTGATAATTCAGATTTGACTAAAGTCATTTGGACTAAACTAAGAGAATTTGAAATCATAATTTCAGAATGTTTTAGCCTTAAATTCATTTTAAAAAGATGAGGCATCAGTTCCAAGCAAAGATAACCAAGTCTCCCTACTAGGTGAAATTAGCAAGGATGCAGTGATTCTGGTGTTGTGGGTTGCATGTGTCCCTCAAAAAGATACATTTAAGCCAGGTGTGGTGGCTCACACCTGTAATCCCAGCACTTTGGGAGGCCAAGGTGGAAGGATTGCTTGAGTCTGAGAGTTCCAGACCAGAGGGCAACGTAACATGACCTTGTCTCTACAAAAAAACAAACAAAAAATTAGCCAGATGTGGTGCCATGTGCTTGTAGTCCGAACTACTTGGCAGGCTGATGCAGGAGGATGGCTTGAACCCAGGAGTTGGAAACCATGTAAGCCATGATCATGCCACTGCACCCCTGCTTGGGCAACAGAGTATGACTCTGACTCAAAAATTAAAAAAAGGCCAAGCATGGTGGCTCAAGTCTGTAATCTCAGCACTTTGGGAGGCCAAGGCTAGAGGACTGCCTGAGCTGGGGTTCAAGACCAATCTGGGCAATTTGGCAAGACCTCATCTCTACAATAAATCAAAAAATTAGCCAGGCGTGGTAGCACGAGCCTGTAGTTCTGGCTACTTAGAAGGCTGAGTGGAAGGATCACCTGAGCCCAGCAGGTCGACACTGGGGGGTCATGAGTGTGCCACTGCACTCCAGCCTGGGCGACAGAGTGAGACTCCGACTCAAAAAAAAAAAAAAAGATGTTTAAGTCTGTCTTAGTCTGTGCTGCTATAACAAAATGCCTGAGATGGGATAATTTATAAACAGCATCAATTTATTGTTCACAGTTACGAAGGCTGGAAAGTCTGAGATCAAGGCAGCGGCAGGTTCTGGGTCTGGTAAGAGTCCAGTCTCTGCTTCCAAGAAGGCACCTTGAACACCGCTTCCTCCAGGAGGAATGAACGCTGTGTCCTCAAATGGCAGAAGGAATGGAAGGGCGAAAAAAAGGCCCAGCTAGTTTTTTCCAGGTTTTATAATGTCACTAATCTCATTCATAGGGGATCTGTGCACATGACTTAATTACCCTCCCCCCCATCTTCTTAGGGTTTAAGTTCTACATCAGGGATGTCCAAGCTTTTGGCATCCCTGGGCCGCATCAAGTAAAGAGTAATTGTTGTGGGTCACACAAATTATAGAATATAGTTAGTGTATATACATAATAAGACTTTTTAAAATATTTTTATTATAAAGTTTAGAAAAATGAGAACAATATAAAACTTGTGGGAAATTTGACCTTGTTTTTGTAAAGTGAATCTATCCATGTCTGGTTCAATGGAAGTGGCTGCAATTCTTAGTGAGTTATCAAGGTGCTCATCAGAAATGTTTGTGTGAATTATTCTCCTTGTGTGCTTGCTTCATCATTGAAAGCAGCTGCGTTCAAATGTGTATGAAGCCAAAAAGCGATGTCGTGAATAAGGAGTGATTGTGAACTTCAAAAGTGGAATTACAGCCGGGCTCGGTGGCTTAGCCTGTAATCCCGCGCCTTTGGGAGGCTGAGGTGAGTGGATTGCCTGAGCCCGCAGGTTCGAGACCCGCCTGGGCAGGCGAGACCTCATCTCTACAATAAATCAAAAAATTAGCTGAGCGTAGTAGAGCGCTCCTATAATTCCGGCTACTTGGAAGGCTGAGGTGGAAGGATCGCTGGGGCCCAGCAGGTTGAGGCTGCGGTGGCGGGAGCGGCCACTGCACTCCAGTGTGGGTGACAGAGTGAGACTCCAACTCAAAAAAAAACAAAAAACAAACAAACAAAAAAAGTGGAACTACACATGGGGTCTCGAAGAAAATAAACATTAAAAATCACAAGATGTTAAAAGATATTATGGGGCCACATTACTAGCTGTCTTGAGCCACATGTGGCATGTAGGCCATGGGGGGGGCACGTGCCTGTTCTACATGAATTGTGGAAGGGACATAGCTATTTAAACCATAGCAGAGTCCTAAGACCTGGTACCTGTGAATGTGACTTTATTTGGAAAGGGGGGCCTCTAGGAGTGTAATCAACTTAGGAGTGTAATTTCTGTGGTTTTAAGCCCCTCAGTCTGTGGTACTTTGTCGTAACTGCCCTGAGAAACTAATCCACCGGTGTTTCACATAATGGCTGGGAGAACTCATAGCCACCCCAGGAAATCACCACATGAGCATCAAGAAGCTGTGTTGAGTTAGGAGTGGTAGCTCACGCCTGCAATCTCAGACCGAGATGAGAGAGTCGCTTGAGCCCAGGAACTTGGGACCAGCCTAGATAGCATAGGGAGACCTCATCTCTACAAAAAAAAAAAAAAATCAAAAAATTAGCCACGCATGGCGGTGTGCAACTGTAGTCCCAGCTACTCATGAGGTTGAGGCAGGGGGCTCATCTGAGTCCAAGAGGTTGAGGCTGCAGTGAGCCGTGATCATGCCACTGCATTCCAGCCTGTACACAGAGTGAGACCCCAATTGAAAAAAAGAGTAGCTAGGTGCAGTGGCTCATGCCTATAATTGCAGCACATTGGGAAGCTGAGGTGAGAGGATTGCCTGAGCCCACGGGTTCAAGGCCAGCCTGAGCAACTTGGCAAGCCCTCATCTCTATAATAAATCAAAAAATTAGCCGGGTGTGGTGGTGTGTGCCTGTAATTCCAAGAATATTTTGTTGTTTTTTTAGTATGTATCTTTCAATAATTTCAAAATGTAAGTTATTCTAGTGTAGAGCACTGTGGAAGGCTTAAACATAAATAAAAACCAGTCCTTCTGGGAAGTTTACAATTCAAGTGAGAACTATTTTGGCATGATTTGGAGTAGCAAGGCCATACTGCCATCCTGTACTGGGTTGAACAGTGTCACTCTAGCATGCATGTCCTTCCCAGAACCTCAGAATGTGATTGTATTTGGACATAGAGTTATGGCAGACATAGGATGAGGTCATACTGGAGAATGGTGGGCCATTTATCCTGCATGCTGGTGTCCTTCTAAGAGGAAAAGAGACACAGAAGCAGACACAGAGAGAAGATGGCCATGATTCTATCCTGTAGCCAAAGAGGAGACTCACTGGTCTCTATCTTACTTTTCAAACCAGTCACTAGACCTCATTCAATAATCCTGCTAAGGCCTAATGTAAACAGACTTTGTGTTCACGTTGGCATCGTGTAAGTTACTCCTCTAATGTTTGTAAGTGCCTTGTTATGTGAATCTTCCAAACAGACAACATTTTGTTTCCTGGGTTATTGCCATATTAGTCTCCTCCCACTCCACTATAGGCACTTTCCTTCAGAGGGTTCAACACAGCTGCTGCTCCTCCTCCTCTTCTTTTTCCTCTTGCTCTTCCCCCTCCGCCCCCTCCTCTCCTTCCTCCTCATCTTCCTCCTCTTTTTTTTTTTTTTTTTTTTGAGAGGGAGTCTCACTCTGCACTCTCATGGCCACCACAGTTTTGACCTTCTGGGCTCAGGTGATCCTTCTGCCTCAGCCTCCTAAATAGCTAGGACTATAGGCATGCACCACCATGCCTGGCTAATTTTTTAAAACTTTTTTTATAGAGACAAGATCTCACTATGTTGTCTAGGCTGGTCTTGGACACCTGGACTCAAACAATCCTCTCACCTCTCCCAAAGTGCTAGGAGTATAGGTATAAGCCACTATGCTCAGCCAGGAACCTGCATTTTCAAAGGCTCTCTGGACTGTTTTGATGTAGTCGAGCCCTGCTCCACTTGCTGGAAGAGGGGGTGTGGGATTTGGCTGCACAAACTCTACAAAATCAGGAGCTGAGTTCAAATTCAATGGGCATATTAGCCAGGGTTCTTCAGAAAAGCAGAACCAAAATGCATATGTATATGCATATAGAATAAAATTTTTTTAAAGGAATGGTTATAGAGACTGGCAAGCACAAAATCTGTAGGGTGGACCAGCAGGCAGGAGAGCCAGGGAAGAGCCAGTGTTGCAGTTCGAGTGCAAAGACAGTCTGCTGACAGAATCCTCTCTTACTTAGGGGAGGTCAGTCTTTTGTTCTATTCAGGCCTTGAACCGATTGGATGAGGCCCACCCACATTATGGAGAGTAACCTACTTTACTCGAAGTTCACTGATTTTAATGTCAATCTCATCCAAAGACATCTGGAATAATGTCTGACCATGTATCTGAGCACTGTGGCCCTGGCAGCTTAACATATAAAACTAACCATCACACAATGATCTCGTCGGGTCCAGCACTGGGAGAGGACCAAATATGAGGGCAGGGGAAAGGGGAGGGGTAAAAGCACCAGTACCAGCACATCCCAGGCTCACGTTTCTCCAAGAGGGTTCTTGGACCACTAGCCTAGGAAGCTCTATATGAAAATGTACATCCCTTTGTCCCATCCAGGAAAAAGTGGTAGTATAAATAAATTCTTCAGGTTATATTTAGAAATAAATGCAAGCAATATATTTACAAGCATATTACAAATATTATAAAATATGCCATATATTTAAATATTTATTAGACACTCCTATACACATTTCTATACTAAAGTGAATAATTATCTATAAATACAAGATAAACCTGTTGCGTTTTCAAAAGTACATAATAATATGTTTATAAGTGCATTAGAAACACTGTACATTAATATACAAACCACAACCCTGTTGTTTAGTTAGTTCATTGGCTTTATTCACCTTTTTGCTCATCTAATTCTGCACATCTAACATTCTGCACACGAAGGAGCAAAGTGAACTTAAACTGTATTGCGCAAGGGACTTTTGAGCTACAATTGTCAGATTACCCATTTTACCAGACTTGATGGTTCTCAGGCGATGCCCGAGAGGAGAAGGAAGGAACTCTAAGGAAGGCTGACTCGACAGCTCCAGGCATGAAGTGGCCTTTGAGCAGGGTCTCGAGAAACCTTCCTGTTAGTCGACAGGAAGGATGTCTTAATTTGTTTCGTGTGGCTATAACAGAACACCACAGACTGGGGACTTTATAATGAACAGCAATGCATTGGCCCACAGTTCTGGAGGCCAGGAAGTCCAAGATCAAGGTGCTAGCATCTTGCAGGGTACTTCTTGCTGCATCATAACATGGAAGAAGGACCAAAAAAAAAAAGAGGGAGAAAGAGAAAAAGAGTAAGAGGGACTGAACTGCCTCCAGTGATAACAAACCCATTCCTGTGATAATGGCATTAGTCCACTCATGAAGATGAAGCCCTCATAATCTAATCACCTCTTAAAGGTCCCATCTCTCAATGCCATCACAATGGCAATTAATTTCAACATGACTTTTGAAAGGGACAAACATTCAAATCATGGAGAGGGCACTAAAGAAGAGGGAAGGACAGAAAGCAAAGGTGCATACAAGATTTGGGGGACAAAGACCATCCGATGATCTCGGTGACAATGTGGAGAGATGGGTAGAGAAGGTGAAAAGCAAAGCATTTCAAATGTCAGACTGCACTTGGTGTGCAAATCCACAGTGGCTCCTGGACAGCTTGAAGTTATTCTTCTCGGTTTAGAGTCTTAATTTTAGATGCTCAGTACAGTACACACTGTCATAATGAGAGGGCAGATTAGGAGGCATTTCAGTCTCACCACGGTTCCCTAGTAGCAGCATGGAGCCCACACCACGTCATGACAAAGTTTCAGCCCTGTCCACATCTGAAAACACTAAAAACTCAAGGCTGGAGTCTGTAACTCTCTCTCTTAGCTGGCAGTCTTTGGGGTGATTCATTCTTGCCAGATTCCCAGTAGGACTATTCCCAGGCCCTGTTGTGCTGGGTGCTCAGGTACTGTGAGAATGTGAGGCTGCAACATGTCAGAGCATTTTAAGCCAGACATCTCCATGTCCCCTGCTGCCTGCCAGGTCGGGGTGCCTCTGTTATAGGTCATCGCCATGGCTTGTTTATGAACTGGCTGAACGCCTCGGCCACACAAGGGCAGATGTGTGGGAGAGTGTTCTGATTCCTTTATCTGGTTTGCTCCCATTTCCTCACTGGAAAAAAAGAAACTAAAGTGCTTGTTGATGTGATGCAGGAGTTGCCGGCTAGTGTAAAAAAACAGGACTAAAACATTTGTATGAAGGTTCCCCTGCCTCCCAGTGCAGGCTTGCTACTGGCCTTCATTTTTCCTCTAGTTCCTGGGTCTAGCAGAGCAGGCAGGGACAGGGAGCCCTATCACCTGCTGACTCTGCTGCCCCAGTGCATACTATAATAGCCAAACGATAAAGGACATGCATAAATCCCACCCAGGGCCACTGGTCACATTAGGGGTCCAGAGTCAGTTTCCTATTGCTATCCTGCTTCCAAATGCAATAATGACCTCATCTCCTAATTATTAGGGGAAAAAAAACCAGTTCCTCCAGGATGTGCCTTGCAAATCACCCTCCCTCCTTTGTAGAAGTGGCTGTTATGCACTTTAGATTGGGATAAAAGTTTTTTGTTTTTTTTTTGAGTTGGAGTCTCAATCCTTTGCCCAGGCTGGAGTGTAGTAGCATGCTTGTTCATGGCCACCCCAGCATCGATCTTCTGAGCTCCAGCAACCCTTCTGCCTCAGCCTTTCATGTAACTGGAACTACAGATGCGCGCTACCACACCTGGCTATTTTTTATTTTATTGTAGAGACGAGGTCTTGCCAGGTTGCCCGGGCTGGTCCCAAACCCACTTGCTCAGGCAATCCACTCACCTCAGCCTCCCAAAGTGCTGGGATTACAGGCTGAGCCACCGAGCCTGGCCAAAAGTTGGTTTTTAAAAATCATTCATGCTGAATTTGAGAAAGAACATTGTCAACATCAGGCATAAAACAATTAACAGTTTAAGATAATCATCAGGCATCTCTGGCTTTATCATGAATATATTCACTGAGATATTCAGGAGAGAATAACAACAATTTTTAAAATATTTTTTTTAAAATGTCTCATTATTGGCCGGGTGTGGTGGTTCACACCTGTAATCCCAGCGCTTTGGGAGGCAGAGGTGGGAGGATCGCTTGATGCCAGGAGTTTGAGACCTGTTTGGGCAACATAGCAAAACCTCATCTCTAAAGATAAATAAATAAATTAGTTGTGTACGGTGGCACACATCTTTAATTCCAACTACTCAAGCAGCTGAGGTGGAAGGCTCACCTGAGCCCAGGAGGCTGAGTCTGGGCAGCATAACGAGACCTTATCTCTACAAAAAAAATTAAAAAGATTAGCCAGGCGTGGTGGTGTGCACCTGTGTCCCAGCTATTTGGGAGGCTGAGGTGGAAGGATCAACTGAGCCCAGGAGGTCAAGACGGCAATAAGCCGTGCTCGTGCCACTGCATTCCAGCCTAGATAACAGTGAGACTCTGACTCAAAAGTAAAAAAAAAAAAAAAAAGATGCCTTATTATCGACATTAACACTTCCAATTAACCTTATCCCTCTCTTTCTTTCCTTCTTTCTTTCTTTCCTTCTTTCTTCCTCCTTAGCTCCCTCCCTCCCTTTCTTTCTTTTGTTCTTTTTTTTTCTTCGGACACAGGCTCTCATTCTATTGCCCAGGCTGGAGGGCAGTGGTGCAATCATAGCTCACTGTAACCTGAAACTCCTGGGTTCAAGCAATCCTCCCGCCTCAACCTCCTGGGAAGCTGGAACGACAAGCACACACTACCACATCCACTACATTTATTAATATTTCTGAACACTTTCAGGGCAACCTCATTCCACAGGCCTTTATTACTCACCTGCTGTATGCATGAACTCTGTGTGGGTAACAGAGGGAAAGGTCACTACCCCAGCGAGTGTATAATCTGATTGAGAGATAAGACAAATACCTGTCACATCTCAGTAGCAACATAAGAGAGTGAGTGTCTGTTCTGCTCTTTGCTGGCCACGCCCACCCATCCTTCTAGGTCCAGCGCCTACACCACCCACCTTCTCCATGACAAGGTCCTCAGACAATCAGGAAGACCCTCTCTTCCCCAGCACTGGCCCACATGGCCACTTCCTCATGCACAACCTTCCCTTGTGACTTGATTGTCGTGTGTGTGTGTGTGTGTGTGTGTGTGTGTGTGTGTGTGTTACTTCCCTTGGCTGGATCGCATTCTCTAGGGAAGCAAAGATTTCCATTTCTTTTGCATTCTCTCCGACAACTAGCACCTGGAAAAGACTCCTTAAGCAGTCAAATGATAAAGCCCAGGGCTCAGCCCACCAGACTTGGGAGCAACTATTTAGCCCATGGCAGTCCAAAGAGGAGTAGGGGTGACTGGAGACCAGAAGGAACCACAAAGGATCAATGGTGATAGTTATGGCCAGTTACAAGTAGGAGACTCAAAGGCCAAGGTCAGTAGTTTATCTATATTCACATCAAGACCAATCAGCCTCTCACGAGGTCTGAGCTAATTTCTCATGCATAAACAAAAAGTGCCTCAATGACCAATCCCAGGTGTCTGCAGACTGCCCAATAGAACAATTAGGAAGAAACATGAGAGCTCTCTTTCTGAAATTTTTCTTACTCTACGATGAATCTTTCAATAAATATAATCATGATAAAGCCAGGTATCTCTCCTTATCCTTATCTGAAATTGTTATTTGTTTTATGCTCTGATGCTAACAATGCTTTTTCCTTAGCTCAATATATATATATTTTTTAAAAATCAGCTTTTTTCTCAAAGTTCCTAAGAGCCGTGACTACATTTATGAAATCAAAGTGAGTCATGATCTTGGAGGCAGCAGGCCATCATGTCTGCTGGAAATGATACCAAGCTTCTACATAGGCAGCTGTTAAAATCCACCAATATAGGGGTGGGGCTTCAGTTACCATCCGATGTATACATATATATAGATATATATATATATTTTTTTTTTTTTTTTGAGTTGGAGTCTCACTCTGTCGCCCAGACTGGAGCGCAGTGGCCGCTCCCGGCCACCGCAGCCTCGACCTGCTGGGCTCCGGTGATCCTTCTGCCTCAGCCTTCCAAGTAGCTGGAACTATAGGCGCGCTACCACGCCCGGCTAATTTTTGATTTATTGTAGAGATGAGGTCTCACCAAGTTGCCCAGGCGAGTCTCGAACCCACAGGCTCAGGCAATCTACTCACCTCAGCCTCCCAAAGGCGCAGGATTACAGGCTGAGCCACCGAGCCCGGCTACCATCCGTATATTTTAAATTACTACTAGCTTCCTCATTTTCTCTCAGAAAACCAACGTAAACACTATATTCTTTTCTCACTAGACCCATTCTCCAAAGTTGTCACCATCTCTATAACTGCCTTTTAATGACTTCTGAGTTTTCCCCATCTCTAGAGACTGTGAAAATTAAATGAGGGAGAGTGTTTCCTTGGGCCTTCTTGCAATATACACTTAAGGCAGGACCTATCTTTATATTTCTGGCTCGCAGCTATACTTTAAAACTTATCTTCCTGCAGGGGTTATTTGTAGCTTTAGGTTCTGATCATCAGTGGTTTTACTGAGATGCTTGTATTGGAACAAAACTTGTAGCTTGTTGAAATGAATGAACCATGGCAGCTTTTTAAGCTGCAGCATCTTGGCAACTCATGTCCTGTTTTGCGTCAAGGTGCGAGGTCCTCTGGGCTCCAGGGATCTAACCACCTAGCCACTCAAAGAGTGGCCTCATGGAAATTTGAAACACTGCCTCAGCTATAGGTGTCTTATGCCAGTGAAGTGCAAGGAGATTTGAATGAGAATATAATCACTGCAGTTCAGAAAGTATAACATTCACAAGTCTTTTCCCTGCAGATTGTCTCACAGTCTTGAGGAAATGCTTTCGATTAATGGGGAAGGATCCTGGGTCCATCTATGCAACCAAGACCCAGTCCCTGAACCTCAACAGTTCATCTTTGCAAACGTGATCCTGTAAAAGGACTAAGCACTCCACCTCTTCTGCCTCACCACATGTTTTGAGAATGAGTAAGACGTATATGAAACATCCCAAGTTTAAGAAAGCTCTATCTAAAGGCATCATGCAGATCACTGTTTTGCTCCCCAGTCAGAATACCAAGAACTCTGTGTCATCTACCTGGAACACCTCCTAACCATCACAGGGAGATGAGAGGTTGGCCTATGGAATAACTTCCAGAAGGAGAGGTCTTCACCTTCCCACTGCTAGCCCAGGGCAATGGTTGACAACTCAGACTGTAAAGAAACTTTTGACTTTAAACCTAAGTCTACACTTAAGACCTCTTAAGACCGTGCATTCTGCCCAACATGAGAAGAGAAGGAATCCTACTATAAGAGATACTAGTGTCCTGTGCAAGAATGCCTGTGTATTTTAAATTGCTACTAATCTCCTCCCTTTTCCTCAGAAAAACAATGCAAATGCTATATTCTTTGCTCATTAGACCCATTTTCCAAAGTCTTTTGAATGACTTCTGAGCTTTTCCCATCTCTAGAGATTGTGAAATCTAAATTAGAGACAGTGTTTTCTTGGCCCTTCTTGTGATATACACTTAGGGCAGGACTTATCTTTATATTTCTGGCTTGCAGTTACACTATAAAACTTCCTACAGGAGTTCAAGACTGGCCTAGACAACATAGCAAGTTTGTTTGTTTCTACAAACAAGCAAGTTTATTCTAAATTTCACAGTTTCTTTCTCCTAGTCTTCAGTTGAGTGTAGAGAGTTGGGGATAAGAGAACGGAATTCTTTGTTGTTTTTTATGCTTTTTTTATGAAAATCATTTATTTTTTGAAACCTTTTTTATGGACTTAGATTCAAAACAAGTTGTCTCATGTCTTTTCAAAGTACTTGAGCATTTATAAAAAATTTACAGACTTTTTTTACCCACAGATTTTTCTAACTCAGTTTACCTTGACACAGTAAGACTCTGGCAAAAGCATAGATGAGACGGAGAGAAACTCTGCACAGACCCTCCTTTCTCTCTCGATGTTTCTCCAGCAGTGTTCTTCTCACAGATTGCTAACCGCAACAAAATTTCAGCTGACAATGTATTCACACATTTCAATATCCCGCTATTACTGAGCTGAGTGACACAGGGAGAGGGGAGGCATTCTATTAGTCAACACTTTTTTTTTTTAGTTTATTTATTTGAGTTGAGGTCTCACTGTGTCGCCCAGGATGGAGTGCAGTGGCATGATCACGATGATCACGGCTCATAGCAGCCTCAATCTCCTGGGCACAGGCGATTCTTTCACCTCAACCTCCTGAATAGCTAGGACTACTATGCCTAGTTAATTTTTTGATTTTTGTAGAGACGAGATTTCACTATGTTGCCCAGGCTGGTCTCAAACTCCTGAGCTCAAGCAACCTACCTGCCTTGGCCTTCCAAAGTGCTGGGATTACAGGCATGAGCCATCATGCCTGGCTAACACTTGTTTACTGAGCACTATTTGCTGCCCTCCACCTTGATAGATGCTGTGAATAGATACCAAGAAGAAGAAGAAGAGGACAGACATTTTCATATCTTACGCCAGTTACAAAGGGCTTCTGGTTTAATATAAGACTGAATAATCATCTCACTTGTCTTAGTCTGCTTAGGCTGCTATAAAAAAAACCCATAAACTGGTGGCTTATAAACAACAGAAATTTAATCCTCATAGTTCTGAAGGCTGGAAGTATAACAGCAAGGTACTGGCAGATTGGTGTCTGGTGAGGGCCCTGCTTCCTGGTTCATAGCCTGTGCCTTCTTGCTGTGTCCTCTTGTGGTAGAAAGGGGAGGCAGCTCCCTGGAGTCCCTTTTATAAGGACCTAAGGCCCATTCTTCTAGTCCCTTCCAAAGGCCCCACCTTTTCATAGCATCACCTTGATGGTTAGATTTTTTTTTCTTGGAGTCTTCTCACTCTGTTGCCCAGGCTGGAGTGCAGTGGCACACTCACAGCCAACCCAGAGTTAGCTTGCTAGGCTCAGGCAGTCCTTCTGCTTCAGCCTTCCAAGTAGCCAGAACTTCAGGTGTGCGCTATCACGCCTGGCTAATTTTTTGATTAATTGTGGAGATGAGGTCCTACCAAGTTGTGCAGGCTGTTCTTAAACCCATGGGCTCAGGCAATCCTCTCACCTCAGCCTCCCAAAGTGCTGGGATTACAAGCTTGAGCCACCGTGTCCAGCCAATGATTAGGTTTTAACATATGAATTTTGGGGGACCATAAACTTACAGTTCATTGCACCACTTATGAGTTTTTAAATGATTGATTTATGTAGAAACTAGGACTATGCCTGGCACATACGTAAGCATCCAGTAAATGGTAGCTATCACAATTTTTAATTCTTTCCTTCATCAAGATACTTACCAACTTTCTTTAAAATTGTAGGTGAAGATAGTACACATTTGGGTATCTAGAGCTTATTTTTATTTTATTTTTTTTCGAGTTGGAGTCTCACTATGTCACCCAGTCTGTAGTGCAGTTTCATCATCACGGTTACTGCAACTTCAACCTGGTGGGCTCAGGCGATTCTTCCACCTCAGCTTTCCAAGTGGCTATAACTACAGGTGCACACCATTATGTTCAGCTAATTTTTTTTATTTATTGTAGAGATGAGTTCTTACTATGTTGCCCAGGCTGGTCTCAGACTCCTGGGCTCATGCAATCCTCTCACCTCAGCCTCCCAAAGTGCTGGGATTACATTTTATAAGAATATAAAGTAGGTCATTGCTTCTCTTTAAGCTCTGACCAGGCCATGTGTTCATTGAGCTATGGAAGCCATGCTTTGAGTTAAGCTCTGGTCTGGCCACATGGCTCTTTGAGCTATGGCTGCCATTTTCCCCTAAGCTTTGGCCCCTTGGGGAGGTGATCTCTCTCTCTCTCTCTCTCTCTCTCTCTCTCTCCAATTCACTTTCTAAATAAACTGTATTTTCCAATCTAAAAAATATATATAATATATTATTATATTAAATTCTATTTTATATTTATATTTTATTAATAACTATATTATAGCTATAATATATTAATATTTTTATAATCAATTATATTTATGTCAATATTATAATATATAATTATACAAATACATCTTATAATCATAATATTTTATATGAATATAAAAATATGAAAGATATTAAAAATATGAATCCCACTTAGAATAGTAAGAGTAAAAAAAGTTTTGTGTTGATCCGTAGAGTCATAATGCAGGCCACAAATGTGAGTCATGTATGAAGTGGCTAATTTTCTAGTAGCCACACAAAAACATCAAAAGAAACAGATGAAATTAATTTTAATAATATATTGTATTTAACCCAAATGACCACAATACCACAATTGCAATGTGCATTCAATATAAACTTTGATTAATGAGGTCTTTCACTGTTTCATACTCAGTCTTCAAAATCCAGAGCGTGTTCCTCTTACAGTCCTTCTCTGTGCCAGTTAGCCACATTTCAACTGCTAGTTACTGTCTTAAAAAACACAGCTCTAGTTGACTAATGATAAGCAACAATCATTCTGTAATCTCTTGTGTTTCTTTCTATTGCCATTGTTGCCCGGAAACCCAAAGTTAAATCCGGGATTCAATTATAGAATTTTCTCATCTTGAATTCCCTGAAAATTTAATTCTCTTTCCTATAAATGGATTTAAATACATTTTTGTGTGTCCTTTTAAAGTACCTTGATATTGATAACAACCATAATGATAATTGCCTTTTGTTAATAATAATGCTTTCTCTATCATTCACTATGAACCAGGCTTGGTGCTACATGATTTACATGTATCATACGGCAAGATGATGGTAGAACAGAGACTAGAGCCAAGGGCTGAGTCTAACGCCTGTACCCTAACAGCTTAACTCAACAACACCTATAATGATGATCATGAGCACCACTCTGTGCCAGGAACATCACATACACTCTATCCATTAGCTCTTGGAAGAGATCCGTGAGACCATTCTGTTATTCCCACTTTACAGGTTGGGACCGAGGTACAGAGTTTGGGTCCTCAGTTAAGTCACAGCTAATAAATATCAGACCCAACAAATGCACTCAGCCTCTAAGTCCAATCACTTTATCTACCCTCTCTGCTTCAATTATGTACAATCCACTTTACAGGATCGAACCATTATAGTTATTTATTTAATACATATATTTTTGACTTCCTTTTATGAGCCAGCTACTGCCCCTTGTGCTGGGGACACACAGATGAAAAATATGCTAAAATATTCAGGAGCTTATCATGGAAGAAATGGAAAGTGAAGAAAAATGTCACAAACATTCACTGAAAATTCTTTTTTTTTTGAGTTGGAGTCTCACTCTGTCGCCCAGACTGGAGTGCAGTGGCCGCTCCTGGCCACCGCAGCCTTGACCCG
>NW_007248617.1:853309-889880 GCF_000164805.1 Carlito syrichta
GGTCTCGAACCCATGGGCTCAGGCAATCCACTCACCTCAGCCTCCCAAAGACGCGGGATTACAGGCTGGCCCACCGAGCCTGGCTGGAAATTCTTTACTAGATTTACATAAAAGGTGCTATGAAAAAAATAAATCAGAAAAAAATAGTTCACAGTATTTTGAATTCTGAGTGCACCAGCGAGCATGTCAATCTTCCCTGCCACTGGCCCAGCTCAGCCCAAAATGTCCTATGTGCCCTCCATAGTGTCTGGGCCTATTCCCATGAGCTGTTTAAAAGGCACCATGCCATGAAAGGAGACAGCCCCACACTGTCTGTCTCAGCATAAATTGATACTCAGTGCTATCGGCTACAGTACTACTGGTGGCTTATAGTGTTCCCAGGATGAGAATTTGCAGGAGCTTTCTTTAATGTGACGCAAGGGCTTGCAAATACATTTCAAGTTTGCCACACTCGTGCTATCAGCAAACGCATGAGCAAAAGATTGCCTTGTTTTGTTGTATGCTATCATTTAGTTTCTCCCAAACAACTGAGCTTGACACAGGCTTTGGTAACAAATTAACATATGAGAACCGCTGGACACGGTGGCTCATGCCTGTAATCCCAGCACTTTAGGAGGCCAAGGCGAGAGAATCGCTTGAGCACAGGGGTTCAGGACCAGCCTGGACAACATTGAGAGATCTCGTCTCTACGGAAATAAATAAAACTAGCCAGACATGCTGGCGCGTGCCTGTAGTCTCAGTTACTCTGGAGGCTGGAGAATCACCTGAGCCCAGGAGGTCAAGACTGAGGTGAGCAGTGATTGTGCCACTACACTCCAGCCTGGGTGACAGGGACCTTAACTCAAAAATAAAATTTAAAAAAAGAGAGAGAGAGAGAATCATTGCTATGTAATAGCCCTGTGCTTTCACTCAGCATCTTTTAGCCTGGGTTCTTAATGCTGTCTACCTATGACCACAAGGAGACACAGGTAGAAAAATAGAGAAATAATCTAGGGAAGATCACCAATCAGGAATCAGTGGGGTGCTGCATCTGTTGCTGTACACTAACTCCCCATGCTCCATTTCAAGATCAGATCTAATTCTATTACTATTACACTTTTAAGCCTAACTTCTAAATGATACCTAATTTTTCATGCCATAGTGTCCTTTTTTATTCTAATTCTTATGCTGGACTGCAGTGGCACAATCATGGCTCACCTCAGCCTCGACGTCCTGAACTCATGCGAATATTCCACCTCAGCCTCTAGAGTAGCTAGGAACAGGTGTGTGCCACCACACCCAGTTAATTTTTAAAAAAATTTTTGTAGAGACAAGGTCTCACTATGTTGCCCAGGCTGGTCTCAAACTCTTGGGCTCAAGCAATCCTCCCACTTCAGTTTCTCAAAGTGCTAGGATTAAGGTGTGAGCCACCATGCCTGGACATGGTATCTTTTTTTATTTTTCCAAAGCCAATGATTTTGAAAGGTTTCCTTCCCATGAGACGTTGACATGAGTGAATCATAGTTTACCTGAAGGATTCTGTGTTTTCTCTATGCTTAGTCAAGACAGGTTTCTGTCCAAGCTATTTTGGCTTCAAGGAAGAAAAGCATGCTCAGATCAACTCAGGAAAAACAGGGCTTTTCATAAGGACACAAGAAAAATGGAAGTGGAAATTGAAACAGGTCTAGGGACTGACGGTTGACCTCTAGAAGGCAAGCCATTCCTTCCCTTCTATCTCTTGGCCAGCTTCCTCCACCTAGTCAAAGTCTTTTCTGCTGCAAAATGCATGGCACTAACTCACTTCTGACATCGTTTCAGTTGTCGTCAAAGCATTTGCAGGTTCTTGTTCCCAACAGAAGTCATTGTTTTGCCCAACTTATTTTATTTTATTTTAACTTATAAAATTGTAGAGTACATTTCAGGGTTAGGTATACAAATATTCACTGTGCAGGTACCCTTGTTGATGAGGTGTGCCCCCTTCTGCCCCAGGCAGATTTCCACTACTGTCAATCCCACCTCCCTGCCCGCTCCCCAGTTTCCCACTACAGTCAATACTTTTCTCACAGTATTGCAGTAGTTGTTCAAGGTCCACTTATGAGTGAGAACATGTGATACCCAGTTCTTTGTTTCTGTGAAAGATCACTCAGTATTATAGACTCTAATTCCATCTAGGTTGCTGCGAAGTTCATTGTTTTGTTCTTCTTTATGGCTGTGTAATATTTCATTGTGTATATGTACCACATTTTTTTTTTATCCAGTCCTCTTTTGATAGGCAGCACGGTTGGTTTCATGTTCTTGCTATTGTTAACAATTCTGCGATAAACATACATGTGCAGGTATCTTTTTTATAGAGTGATTTGAGTTCTTCCGGGTATGCCCACAGACTGGAAAAAAATATTTGACAACTCCATGTCTGACAAAGGCCTAACATCTAGGATCTACAAGGAACTCAAACGTATTGAAAAGAAAAAAACAAACAGCCCCATTACAAAGTGGGCAAAAGATGTGAATAGACAGTTCTCAAAAGAAGACATACAAGCAGCCAACAGACACATGAAAAAATGTTCAGCCTCACTAGTCATCAAGGAGATGCAAATTAAAACCTCACTGAGATACCACCTAACTCCAGTCAGGAAGGCCATCATCAATAACTCAAAAAATAACAGATGCTGGAGAGGATGTGGCAAAAAGGGAACACTTCAACACTGTTGGTGCAAACTAGTACAGCCTCTGTGGAAAACAGAGTGGTGATTCCTTAAAGTTCTAAAAATCGACCTTCCATACGACCCAGCTTGACTCTTAATGAGATATCCCTGGCCAGCCTATGTATTTGTTTACCTTAACTCTGGTCCAATCAGCTATGGCTTGAGGGACGAGGTGAGATGGGACTGTGCACCACACAAGTCTGTTCAGCTGGCAGGGACACTGAGTGGGCAGTTCCCTTAGGAGTGTTGTTGTGGATGACGTGTAAAGACTTGCCTTGGGCCGGACTCGGTAGCTCAGCCTGTAATCCCAGCGCTTTGGGAGACTGAGGTGAGTGGATTGCCTGAGCCCGCGGGTTTGAGACCCGCCTGGGCAACTTGGCCAGACCTCATCTCTACAATAAAATAAAAAATTAGCCGGGCGTGGTAGCGCGCACCTGTAATTCTGGCTACTTGGAAGGCTGAGGTGGAAGGACCACCAGAGCCCAGCACCAGCAGGTCGAGGCTGCAGTGACCAGGAGCGGCCACTGCACTCCAGTCTGGGCAACAGAGTGAGACTCCAATAAAAAAAAAAAAAAAAAAGACTTGCCTTGCCCAGTGCAGACAGAAATAAATCATATATTATGCTAATCAACTGAGAAACACCTAGGTATTGGGTATTGTGTCTGAAGTAGAGAGATGAATAAAAAAAATTAAATCCAGCTGGAAGGAAATTGACATATATTGGATGCTTTGTACTAAGCACCGTGTAGGCATTTTATATGCATTATTTCAACGAAGCCTTCCAAATATGCTGCAAATAAGTGTCATTATCCCATTTGTTTTTGTAGGAGGGAGGCCTAGGAGCATCACCTGTGTCACCATGGGACTTAAAGTCACAGATTCAATAAATGGTGAAGCCAGGATTTGAATCCATGCATTCTCGACCCCAAAATTCTTTCCACTATAAAACATACAAGATAGTCCAGGCACAGTGGCTCTTGCCTGTAATCCCAGCACTTTGGGAGGCCAAGTAGGAAGAACTGCTTGATCCCTGGAGTTCAAGAACAGCCTTAACAAGATAGTGAGACCTTATCTCTACAAATAAGTAAAAAAAAAATTAGCCAGGTGTGATGGTGCATGCCTGCAGTCCCAGCTACTTGGAGGCTGAAGTGGAAAGATGGCCTGAGCCTAGAAGGTTGAGGCTGCAGTGAGCTATGATTGTGTCACTGCACTCCAGCCTAGGTGATAAAGTGAAACTCGACACATGAAAAACGATGCAAGATAAAGGGTTATTAATGCCTAATCCACTTGCTAAAAAAAATTATAAAATGGGGCTATTCCTTTGCAGACCTCTGGTTATTGCTGGACCATGCCCACATTAATATAAATAAGCAATAGCTCAGAGGTGACTTAGTAGCATTAAAATCATTAGTAAGAAATTACTGGATTATATCAGTGTGAATGCTTACATGGAAAGGGACCAAGCTCTTAAAATAATTCATTTAAAGGTATCATATAATGGTTCTTTCAGTACAAAGTCACACTCATAACTGACTGAACCAGTTTGCTATCGTAACTTCTCCTCCTAATGTGTTTCAAGCTGAGCCTGAGAAAATAAAAGGATTGACCAACTTTGTTTCAAAAGCACTCTCATAAACTCACATCATTATAATGCAAATACCAGTTTGATTAATCATATTAATAAGTCATGGAATTAAGCTCTGCAGGAAATAAAATATTTTAGAGAATTAGACCTATTAATCTTGAGAGATCTTAGAACAAAATGAATTTAAAATACAGCAAAATGCCCAGAGGTGATCTTCTCATGCGTATTATCACAGGAATGCATACAATTTCTTGGGGAGAGATGGGTGAAGACATACTGTTGATAAATGATTGATTAATTGATTGGCTGAGTCTTGCTCTGTCACCCAGGCTGAAGTGCAGCAGTGTAATCATGGCTCACTGCAGCCTCGACTTCCTGGGCTCAAGTGATCCTCCCACCTCAAACCTCCAGAATAGCTGGGACTATAGGCACACACCACCACTTCTAATTTTTTTTGGTAAAGACAGGCTCTTGCTATGTTGACCAGGCAGGTCTCAAACTCCTGGCCCCAAGCAACACTCCCGTCTAGACCGCCTAAAGTACTGGAATGACAGGTGTGAGCCACCATGCCTAGCCAATAGATAAGATTTTTTATCCCATGAAAAACTGACATTGTCAGATCAAGATAGACATGTTTTGTTTTTGGCTAAATGCCTTGGCAAGATTTCTTAAAAAGCAGATATAAAATGATCTTTAAAAGAAATACCAATGTTTGTTCATAAGACTAGATAAAACTTTAGAGTTGTCATCAAACCAAGAATCATCACAAATAGCTATTATCATGTAATTCTACCTGCATATTCAAAGTGCCTTTAGCCTTTAGCTTTGAGATGGCCAGAGCACCTGGAGATTTTACAGCTGTAACAGCTCTGAGTATCAAAGTTCTTAGTTAAAAGCAACAAACGCTAATTCTGACAGATTAAGTTTAAAGGGATTTACCTAATCAACAAGGGTGCCTGCATAATGAATACCTGATTACTTAACCCTGAATTATACCCCACATATTTAAAATTAAAAATTAAAAAAGAAAAGAAAAAGAAATGTTGTAAAGCCCTTGAACTACTTGATCTCCAAGATTTGTATTAGCTTTAGCATGCTATGGCTCTCAAAATTCTCTGAAAATGTTTAAAAGCCATGGGGATGAGAAAATTAGTGTATGTGAAGAGATAAACCATAATAAAAGTTCTCAGACAAAAAAAAATTGGCACTAAAAGACAAGTGCAAGAATGAACGATCACAACAGAACTATTCATAAAGGCCCCATGCTAAATGCCCATGGACAGTAGAATGAATAAATAAATTGCCATGTGTGTATTCCTCCGATGGAAAACAGCACCTCAGTAAGAATGAACTGTCCACAATAAAATTCACAAGAAGGAGGCTTCTCACTGTAAAAAACCTAAACCAAAAAAGCACAAATCAAAGAGTACATACTGTACTATTCACTTTTTAAAACTTCAAAGCAGACAAAACTAAATTATGAGATAATTTTCTGAGAAGTCAGAATAGCAATTAGCTTTTAGGGGCAGTATCACCTGTTAAGGGGTATGAAGAGGATTTCTAGGGTCTTGTTTCTTTCTATAAGTCTTAATAAAGGTCTGTCTACCTTATGAAAATTAGCCACATTCATACAATTTGTGCAGTCTTATGTATACATATCTCAATAGGCAATTTTATATGAAGAATAGTGTGTGGCTTCAGGACCAGGAGGGGTGGAGGACCAGAATCAGGGCTTCAGGGATAGGCTGGGAACAATGCCCACAAGCTCCTGCAGAATTGTCTGGCAAAGACACTGTTGCCTCCCTGCAGGCCCATTCCACTAGCCCTCACTGCTCCCACCCTGATGTAGTGCTGCCCCCAGCAGGTACCTCACACCCTGTACCCTGGTTCTATACCTGGCACAGGTGGGTCTGACTGTAGAGCAGAGGACTCAGTCTTGGCCTGGGCCTGGGATTTTTGACTTTTGTGTTGGGAAATCACATCAAGACACAGAAGGTAGGAAGGAGAGTCAGGTACTGGCCAGACAACGAATGGCAAATGTCTTCTACCACATCCACATGGGACTTTGTTCCAGGGTAGACGTTCATTCAAGTGGCTCCTGGAAGCTTTGAACCTGGGTCCAGATATGTGAAATAACTTAAACAATGTGGGCAAGGCTAGCATGGTAGCTCATGGCTGCAATCCCAGCACTTTGGGAGGCCATGGAAGGAGGATTGCTTAAGCCCAGGAGTTCAAGACCAGCTTGAGCAATATAGTAAAATCTCATCTCTACAAAAAAATAAAAAATAAGCCCAGTGTGGTAGTGAATCTGGCTAATTTTTAAAAATCCTCCTGAGGTGGGAAAATTGCTTGAGCCCAGGAGTTAGAGACCAGCATGGGTAACTAGTGAGACCTTGTCTCTATATAAAAAAAAAAAAAAATTAGTCAGACTTGGTGGCATGCACCTGTAGTCTCAGCTACTCAGAAGGTTGAGGTGGAAAGATCACTTGAGTCCAGGATGTCAAGGCTGCGGAGAGCCATGATCGTGCCATTGCACTCCAACCTGGGTAACAGAATGAGTCCCTGACTCAAAAAAAGAAAAAAAAGTTTGTGGGAGATGTTTTGGTCCTAGAGGCAGGTCACTGGGTCCGAGTCAGATGACAGCAGGGGTGGTTTGGAAGCCAATTGTGAAAAGGCATTCTTGGCTGTAGAGAAGAACATATTGGCCCATATGAATGGTCTGTCATGACCATTTCTTTTTTTTTTTTTTTTTTTTGAGTTGGAGTCTCGCTCTGTCGCCCAGACTGGAGTGCAGTGGCTGCTCCCGGCCACCGCAGCCTTGACCTGCTGGGCTCCAGCGATCTTTCCGCCTCAGCCTTCCAAGTAGCCAGAACTACAGGCGTGCGCTACCACGCCTGGCTGATTTTTTTATTTATTGTAGAGATGAGGTCTCGCCAAGTTGCCCAGGCGGATCTCGAACCCGCGGGCTCAGGCAATCCACTCACCTCTGCCTCCCAAAGCACGGGATTACAGGGTGAGCCACCGAGCCCAGCTGACCATTTCTTTAAACAAGTATTTATTTTAGAATAGTTTGAGATTTACAGAACCACTGTGAAGACAGTACAGAGTTCCCTTACACTTCACTTACAATGTCCCTGAGACAGGGGATAGCTAGAGAAAGCCTAGACAGACAGACAGGCGGGTCCTCTGGTAACAAAGTAGTGAACTCCTGGCAGGACTCTCAGGCTCAGCATTGGTATACAAGCTCCCTGCAAGCCTCTCAAGCTAGAGCTAAGGTGCTCACTGCTGGGATTGAAAAGCAAACAATTAGAACAGCAGTGGCTCACAGCTAGGGCTAGCCAATCGGTTTGGACTTAGGGCTATATAAGCACCAGGTTTTTGGCCCCAGATGCGCAACCTCTTCAGGCCCCCTCCCGCTGTGGGAGCTTTTCTGTCCTCAGTAAATCCTGCTTTCTCACCTTTCAGCTGTCCGTGTCCCTCATTCTTCCTGGGCATGAGACAAGAACCTTGACCCTGAAGAGCT
The DNA here is from genome assembly GCF_000164805.1 of Carlito syrichta. Taxonomy (NCBI): domain Eukaryota; kingdom Metazoa; phylum Chordata; class Mammalia; order Primates; family Tarsiidae; genus Carlito; species Carlito syrichta. The sequence goes on from NW_007248617.1 coordinate 861,102, forward strand.
GCAACCTGAAGAGCTGCAGAAGATCATCGGAGTTGAAAAGTCATGCACCCCAGAGACTGGCTTGCCAGCCGACTGAGCCAGCTGAACCAGGAGAGCTGCCGGAGGAAGGCGAGACTCCGAAGCTGAGGCTCCTGGGGGGCTAGGCTTGTCAGCCCACCAAACCAGTCACACTCTCAGGGCTTGGTTTGCCAGCCTGTTAGAGCCAACACCCTGGGGGTTAGGCTTGCCAGCCACTTCCCCCAATCGCAGCACTCAGGGGTTGGCTTGCCCGCCCATCAGAGCTGACACTTGTGGGGGCTAGGCTTACCAGCCTCTTTACGACCCTCTCTGGGGCTTGGCTGGCCGACCCATTGAGCTGACATACTTGAAGCCCAGGCTGACCTGAAAAATCCACATCATCCCCTCTTACTAACGTTTTACACTCGTAGGGCACATTTGTCACAATTCATGAGCCAATACTGATACATTATCATTAACTAAAGTCCATCCTTTACTCAGATTTCCTAACATCCTCTTTCTCTTCTAGGGTCCCATTCGAAATACCATCTTGTGTTTAGTTATCATGTCTCCGGTGTCTCCTGGCTATAATGGTTTGTCAGACTTTCCTTGCTTCTGATGACATTTTGAAAGAGTAGTGGTCAGATATTTTGTAGAAAGTCCATCTGTCAGGGTTTGTCCGATGTATTTCTCATGGTTAGATAAGGGTTATGGGTTTTAGGGAGAAAGACCACAGAGGTGAGGCGCCCTCCTCATAACATCCTGTCAAGGGCATGTGTCACTGTTGGTGTTAACCTCCGTCACCTACCTGATTCAGTGTTTGTAAGTTTCATCACTGTAACATTACTATTTTCCCCTTTCCCCGGGGTGCTCTTTGGAAGGAAATTACTGTGCTATGTGCAGTCTCCATTTGAGGAGGGGGAGTTGTGCTCTACCTTCTTGTGGGGCAAATATCTACCTAAGATAATTGGAATTGTTGGGGAGGTGAGATTTATAATCATTTTAATTATCTTCTACCATGTGGAGAGTGTTGTATCCCAAATACCTAGTTCATCAGATATAATGTTTTTATTTCAAAATTCCCAGTTACATGGTTTATATTTATTTTTAAAATAGCCCATGAATCCAGAGACCAGTGTTGACTGTTGTCCTGTGGTATTTTGGATCCAGATCTTGTATGCTAAACCCCAGACACAGATATACGATTTTGTATTAGAGGTCAAGGGAGGGGAAACATGTATTTAGCAATTTCTGAAACTGGATTTCAAGTTTATCAACATTTCAGATGTTTCACATATTTTGATGATTGGCTTTTATGGAAGTTTCTCAGTTTATAGACTTTTAATTGTAGTAACATGAATGTAATCTTTCCAGAATTAATTCTGCTAGAAAGGAATGAATAATGAGACTACCTTTTTTTTTTCTTAGCAGTTTGGGGGGATTTAGTTACTTTAAAATGATGTACGGGTCTGTGGTCTGCATGTCATCTCAGCCTCCTCTCTATTTGAAATCTGGGCCTATTACTGTGCTACAAAAAAATTCTATGCAGGGGTCATCGTCCTTACAAAATTCTATTTTTAAAAAATATATTTTGAATTTACATGTGAAATTTTACTGACATCTATTCTGAATACATTTGGCTTTTTGCACTTAACGACTATTCATGCTTCATTTACTGAAGTCTATTCAAACTGGGATACATCATGTCACAAACACAATGTATCTGAATTTTCTCTGCAATGTTCCTGAGTGAAGAGAGAAAGGCATTTGAAAGGTGGGTGTGCGGCTCTGCAGACACATATTTGGAGCTCGGGCAGATTCAAGGGAGAGAGGCTCTGGGTCTGCAGATAGAAAAGGCCAGAGGGAGAAATGCAGAACAGTCAAGAGAACAAGAATGATTCCAACCTCTGAGTCTGAGGGTCAAGGTAACATGAGCTAAGATGAGGTACAGGTTAGTCAACAGAAACAGGGTGAAAACCAAGCTCTAGTAAGGATCAAGAAATCAGGGCCAAGTCTCAAATGGGGGACGTGTGTTGGAACTTCCTCTTTTCTGGGGCCTCATATGAAACCCCAGTGGCCCCGAACTTGACTGAGATGCTAGGTGAAACAGACACCCTGTATTTGGGTTAAAATGTACTCTTTCGGTCCTGAACCTCTACCCACTGCAGTTAGTTTCACTGATAACAGCAAGCACCCCCAAGGCACCACAAAATAAGCATCAATTCATGGAGTGTAATTGGCATCCTAGACACGAGAGAGTTCTTACGAAGGATTGAAAAGAAGGTTAATCAAGTCTTTTGGCCATTTTCCAGTCCTGAATCGTAAAATCAACACAGCTGAATCTTAAAACAAGAGCTGCCATTCTTCTGTGCACTGCCATCTCTGAGGACTAACCTTTGATATTTCAGACTTGGCTGGAAATTAGTTTATTGCTAGGCCTACTCACATTACTTGGAATGAAAAAGTGTTTTGGAAATAATGTTTGGAAATACCTTTAGGGTAGCACATAGAATTGCTGGTTTTTAAGATGCATTTAGTATGCATTTAATGAATGGCAGTTTGACATGAGTCTGACTTGACTGGTTTCAAGAAAGGTTTAGTGGCAGTCTCACTCTTTTGAAAAATAGACTACTCATATTCAGTAATGATGATGAAGGAAGTCAGAAGATGATGGCTTGGTGAATGTGTATTTGGAAACTATTAGGTAGGTTAAAGGGCAAATTTAAGCTCAAGCTTTAATAGACTTACATGTCCCAATAAAAGTTTGAATGTAGGCTGTTGGAATAAATCGTATCTCTGGATCCATACAAGTATTTAATACACATAACAATTAGCTCTCACACGGAATTTTTAACATAGCACTTATCACGGGTTGCAGGATGAAGGCATTTCTACTTAGCATTTTAAATCGGTTTTTTAAATAAGGTACAGATAATCGGGTAATACAAAAGTCAACTTTATATTATTCCATAAACATTCTCAGATGTCACCAGGGCAAATCTTCTTGGCAGAAGCATCTGTGAAGAAGTCTGGCCCTTACAGACCCTTCAGACCCTTGGTCACCATCTGCCTCTGTGGGGACAATGAAGCATGCTGTGGGGGAGATGGCAAAGAAGGAAAGCTTTTTTGTTTGAGGAATACAAGAGTGATCAAGGCACTTTCTCCTATCTCAAAATAATGTGAGAACGGGCGCAGTGGTTCATGCCTGTAATCCCAACACTCCGTGAGGCTGAGGAGGGAGGATTGCTTGAGCCTAGGAGATCAAGACCAGCATAAGCAACATAACAAGACCCTGTCTCTGCTAAAAAAATTTTAAAATTAGCCTGAGTGTGGTGGTGTGTGTCTGTAGTCCCAGCTGCTTAGGAGACTGAGGCAGTAGAATCAGCTGAGCCCAGGAAGCCGTGATGGTGCCACTGCACTCCAGCCTGGGAAACAGAGTGAGACCCTGACTCAAACTAAGTAAATACATAAATAGTAAAAACAATTTGAGGAGTTGGAGAATAAGCTTTAAACATTCCCTCCCTCTTCCCCATTTTAAATCAGAGAAACTTAAAGACTTTTGCCACTGTTGTCAGTTTAGTGACATTGTTTTTCTAGGTTGTCTGCTTTTTCTCACCTCAGTGATTCATTAAGACCCAAAGGGAAAACGTGTAGTGACACGAAGCACAGAAAAGCTGCAGCACAGACATGGATGCTCTCGTGTGGCTTGGGCAATTATTGGAGCTTGATGAATTGCTGACTGGTGATGGCCGTAGGATCTGGCTTCTTGTACTGGTGGAAATTGTGGTCCAGAATCAGTGGAAACCACTGGGGTACAATTCATCTGACACACTGAGCCACTTCTAGCTGGGCCTTGTGCTGACTGGGTAGGAAGTCGTAGGGTGAAGCAGATGTCAAGAAGACAATAATTTCGCCATCAAGAATTTAAGGCCTTGAGGCCGGGCACAGTGGGCCACACCTGTAATCCCAGAACTTTGGAAGGCTGAGGCGGGAGGATTGCCTGAGCCCAGGAATTCGAGACCAGGCTCGGCAACTTGATAAGACCTCATCTCTACAAAAAAAACTAAAACAAAAAATAATTAGCCGGGCATGGTGGTGTGTGCCTGTGGCTTCAGCTCTACTCGGGAGGCTGAAGCAGATGGATCGCCTGAGTCCTAGAGGTGAGCTGTGATCACACCACTGCACTCCAGCCTGGGCAACAAAGTGAGATTCCAATTCAAAATAGAAAAAAAGAATTAAGACCAAAAGTCAATGAAATGGAAAATCATAGTATACACAGCTCTGTTTTAATCAAAGACATTTTGGGTATTGATAAGCAACATTAGTAAGTGACAGGCAACTCAAAAGGAGTCACCAGAATGACAAGATGAGAAAATGCATCATAGAAAGAATGACCAAAAGAGTAGGGTTTGGTTTTCCTGAAAATCAGAAAACTAAGAAGGACTCGGGGTGTGTGTTTGTGGGAATAGGTATGTGTGGGAATTGGAAGATCATTGCTATTTTCAAATATTTGAAAGCATGTCTGGAAAAACCTTACTCTGTGTTTTTGAGACATACTAGAACAAGTGGCAGGGAGTTGTGGCAGAGGGAGTGATGGTCCCTAACCCCTACACTGGCTCCTCTACCTTCCCTGGTCCCCTGCAGTTGGATAGGACCGTGTGACTGGACCTGCCCCATGGAGTATGGGTAGATGTGAGAGGTATCACTTCCCAACAAGGTACAGAAGAGTAGTGGGCTAGTTATTACTGCAGTATGGCCTACCGTATCCTGACTGGTTCAGAAATTTCAGACCACAAATTCCCACAAACTATTAGGACTGTTCAGACAGGTTGTTTACTGTTTATGTTGCATTGCTCTGAAAGTATTCAAAGAGAGGCTGAATTTGGAATATGCTGTAGAAATTCTTGACCTAAATGAGTAGCTTTTGTTACTTCAGGAACAGCAAAAAAAGGCAGCTTAGGGTATTACCTTTAACTATATAAAAATAAAGAACTTTAAAACAGGTAAAACTTACAAACCTTGAGTTATAAAGTTTACAAATGTATGGGTGTATATTACTTCCAGATAGCAAAGAATTTTCTGAATTCAGAAAGAAAAGGAAAATAATGATACATTTGGCTACATAAAATGTGAAAGCTTTATAGATCACATTATATCATTACAAAACCAAAATGCTCACACGTGGCAAAAGTATTTATTCCAAATATGGCAAAATATCAATATCCTTACTACATGAGTAGTGTGGATAACTAAGAAAGGGTAACTAAGAAAGATACAAGACTCCAACAGGTAAAAAGATAAAAGATATGAACAAAAGCAGTACTACAGTAAGCCACAATAAACTCATGAAAGAGGCAAACATCATTGATAAATCATTTCTACTTTATTTATTTCTTTATTTTTTATTTTTGAGTCGGAGTCTCACTCCATTGCCAAGCTAGAGTGCAGTGACACGCTCACAGCTCACCTCAGCCTTGCCCTCCTGGACTCAGGTTATCCTTCTGCCTCAGCCTCCCAAGTAGCTGAGACTACAAGTGCATGCCACCACACCCAGCTAATTTTTTTAGTTTTTTGTAGAGACAAGTTCTTGCTATGTTGCCCAGGCTGGTCTCAAACTCCTGGGCTCAAGTAATCCTCTTGTCTCAGCCTCCCAAAGTGCTGGGATTATAGGAGTGAGCCACCACACCTGGCCTCATTTCTACTCTATTGTTTTTTTTTAAAAAAATTAAAAGATGGTCCACAGTGTTAGGGGCCACAGTAGAACGTGCATTCCCCTTTTACAGTGCTGGGAGGAGCAAAAATTGGTATCGCTTTCCTGGGGGAAAATGTCTAATGCCTATTCACTGTTGACCTTGTAACTCCAATTCTAGGAGCCTATTCACTGCTGACCTCATAACTCCAATACTAGGAGCTTATACTGAAAAATCAAAAGATGCACACAACGATTTATATACAAACATTATTTATGGTACTAAAAAATGGATACAGACACCTAACAGTCATAGAAGAGCAAAGTAATTAGAGCACTCCCATGGAAAGAAATTCCATGGAGGTCGTTAATACCCATGCTTGGGAATTATACTTCATGACATGGAAAATACTTCATAAAGGAATGTCAAGTTAAGAAGGAAATACACACACACATACATGTATATATGTGTGTCTGTGTGTGTGTGAGTGTAAACACATACAGTATGATTCTAATTCATAAAAAAGCATAAATAGCTGGGTGCGGTGGCTCACACCTGTAATCCCAACACTTTGGGAGGTGGAGGTGAGAGGATTGCCTGAGAACGGAGGTTCGAGACCAGCCTGGGCAATTTGATGAGACCTCATCTTTACAATAAAAAAAAAAATTAGCTGGGAGTAACAGCATGCTCCTGTGGTTTCAGCTACTTGGAAGGCTGAGGAGGAAGAATCTCCTGAGCCCAGCAGGTTAAGGCAGCAGTGGTGGTGAACATGCCACTGCACTCCAGCCTGCGCAACAGAGTGAGACTCCCCTCAAAATTTTTTAAAAAGCATAAATGGGCTAGGCATGGTGGCTCACGCCTGTAATACCAGCACTTTAAGAGGCTGAGGCCAGAGAATTGCTTGAGGCCAGGAGTTTGAGACCAGTCTAGGCAACATAGTGAGACTTCAGCTCTACAAAAAAAATAAAATAAAATAAATTAGCCAGGCATGGTGGCATGTGCCTGTGGTTCAAGCTACTAGAGAGGCTGGGACAGAAGTATTGCTTGAGCCCAGGAGGTTGAAGCTGCCGTAAGCTGTGATTGACCCACTACACTCCAGCCTGGACGACAGAGTGGGACCCCTGACTCAAAATAAAAATAGAATAAAATGACTATATCGCCAAAGGTATTGAAAGACTTTGTTGTTATATTTTGTTTTAAAATTCTCTAGTCACTTTTGAATTTTAAAATTTTCGATAAAACATTCCTTTAATAATCAGAAACACACATTTTAACAAAACTCATGATACTCAGTGCCAGCAGTAAGTGGAAAGAAAGCTTCTCTTTCTCATTTGGGACAGGTGAGTATATTTTTATACATGCCAACTTTCTCCAAAGCAGTTTGGTGACATGCAGTTAAGTACTCTCAATGTTTGTACCCTTCACTCCCTTGACTTCCACCACTTCTAGAGAGCTAACCTGAAGAATTAACTTCCAAAGGGAGTTAGGAAGTCATTTATCAATATTATCTGTAATAGTATAAAATTGGGAACTTAGATGTCGAGCAGAAGAGGATTAAGTAAATAAGTTATGGTATGTCATAGAATAAGACAAGCAGTCCAATCACTAAAAATGATGCTTCCATAGTGCTTTCAATGACTTACCCTTTTATACTAAACGTATAGTTACAAATATATAAGAAAATGCACAGAAAAAGCTGCCTAAGGACAGTGGGATTATGGGCAATTATTTTTGTTTCTATATATTTCTATGCAAAGTAACAATTGCTTAAAAAGCTATAATGTAAAATTTAAAAACCCAAGCTCCTGCTGTTATTATTGTGGTTTTAATAGGATTTTTTTATGTCAACAGAGAAAGAACAATTAGCCAACATGGTAACCGCCGCATTGCTGGAGCCATGGTCACATCTCGAACCTCAGGTTCTTGACTTTTCAGAGCCATGTGACAGACCAAGGTCAGCTCACCCCCTGCTTTCTTCCCTGGCTTCCATGACACCGTCTCTCCCCAGCTCTCCTCCGGTCACAGGTCACACCTTCTTAGCTCTGTTGCTGGTTCCTGCTATCTCTTAACCAGGAAATAGAGCCCTGCAGGGTTATAGCACTTTCAAGATAATTTTAATTACTTTCGTGGGTTTAAGCAGCCTGATGTATCTCAAACACTGAACCAGCTTCCTACTAGTATGCCTGTGGTGAGGCATTTCCCCTCGAATATTTCATACAGTTCACAGGCCCCAAACTGAACTCCTTAAGTCACCAACACCCTTCAAAGAAGCAATCAGACAAGCAAAACCAACAAAATCCCATGCTCCCTGCTATCTCTCTTCTTTTGGTACACTGCAACCCCATTCTTCTAGTAGCTTAAGCCAAGAACTTGGAGTTTGTCATTAATGTCTCTGTTTCTCTCAAACCCCATGTCCAATCTTTCAGCAAAATCTTTCAGTTCTACCTGCAAGATAACCAGAGTCAACCATGTCTCGACACCTCAGGGCCACCACCTGGTCTCAGCTGCCAACATCTCTCAGCTGCACCTGTTGTAAGAGCTGCCTTCCCTGGTTCCCCGGGGCTCCCTCCCACCTGCTCGACCTTAGCTAGATGGTTCTGATAATAGGTAGGTCAGATCGTGTCCGTCTTTTCCTCAAAACCTTCAGTGTTTCTCACCTCCCTCAGAGTAAAACTTTCTAGGCTTTTTGGTGTAGAAAACCGGTCAAGCTTGGATGCTCTGCACCGTCTCTGGCCATCTCTGCCAGCACTCTCCTACCTATCCACTGAGCTCCAGCAGCGCTGGCCTCACTCCAAATATCCAGTCACAACTCTGCCTCAGGGTCTTTGCACTTGCCATGCTCACCTTGCAACACCCTTCAGTTTCTTCCCAAATGTCCCCTTCTCAGCAAGGCATAACCTGATTTCCTTAGATCAGATAGCAATCCCCAACACATCCACAGCCCCTCAACCTGTGTCATTTTTCTGGCATGTTTCCCATTTACTTGTATTTGTTTACTGTCCTTTCCCCTTCCCTAGAATGTATGCTCCATGAGGACAGAGGCATTACTGTATAACTTAATGTCTGGAACAGTGCCTGGCAGATAATAAGCTGGCATCTATTTATTGCATAAATAAATGAAGGTTATAACTGATAAGAGGGGCACTCCCCTGGATTTAGGACACACTGTGTACACAGGTAAGTCATTTGGAACCTAATGTCGAGGGTGTTCATAGCTGCCCTATCTATTTCACAGGACTATCGTGAGGCCATGGTACACAGACAAGACTCTAAAACATCCAGAGTAGTTTGTATGCAACGCCTGTAATCCTAGCACGCTGGGAGGCTAAGGCAGGAGGATCACTTGAGCCCAAGAGACCAAGGCTGCAGTAAATTATGATCGCACAACTGCACTCCAGCCTGGGTGACAAGGAGGCCCTGATGAAAGAAAGAAAGAGAGATAGAGAGACAGCGAGATAGAGAGAGAGAGAGAGAGAGAGAGAGAGAGAGAGAGAGAGAGAGAGAGAGGAAGGGAAGGAGGGAGGGAGGGAGAAAGGAAGGAAGAAAATCCTACAAATGTGAAAATATGCATTGTGCCAAGTCTATAGAAGGAAGCATCTGCCTTATCCTGGGCCAGGGGAAAGGATGGGTCCTTGACTTCTCTTCCGTTCCTAAGCACAGGGTGGTGCATAGCTTTGACGCTGTCACAGCGCCAGTCTCCAAAGCAGCTCCTGATGGCGTGGTGGACAGAGGGAGGAAGTGGGTGTTTTTTGTCTGCTTGCTCTCTTAAGTGTCTTAAGTCCCTGGGAGAGCCAGCCAAAGAATGACATAAAGCTCGTCATCATCCCATTTATGTAGCGATTGTCCCATGGGTCAGGCACTTTACATACATTATCTCTAATCCTCAATAGCAGCCATCATTACAAACGTTTTGCTGAGACAAAAACACAGAGACCAAATGCTCTGACTAAGCCCTAAGTCAGGGCTTTCTTGTTTCTGTCTTCCACACTTCCCTATATTTAGTCTAGTCAACATTATTTTTTATGTTATAACATATGTTCTTGCTCGATATTTACAAATGCTTGTTTTAAACATATACACACAGACCTGGCTCATGCCTGTAATCCCAGCACTCAGGGAGACTGAGGCAGGAGGATCACTTGAGGCTAAGAGTTCGAGACCTGCCTGGTCAACATAGTAAGGTCTCGTCTCCACAAAAAAATTAAAAAATTAGCCGGGTATGGTGGTGCATGCCTGTAGTCCCCGTTACTCAGGAGGCTGAGGTGGAAGGAATGCCTGAGCCCAGGAGGTCAAGGCTGCAGCAAGCTGTGATTGTGCACTGCACTCCGGCCTGGGCAACAGAGTGAGACCCTGACTCAAAAAAAAAAAAAAATTATACACACACACAGTTAGATTTTACCTTTATCATAATTTTAAACTATACAGAAAATTAAAATTTGACTGCTTAGATTATTTGACTGTTTAGATGAAAAACAGTTAATTCACTAATTTATTCAGTAAATACCTTGAGCCCCTGCTCTGTGCTGGCACCAAGCTGGGCACTGGTGCTGCAGCTGCTACCGAAACAGAAAGCAGTTCTATCTTCCTTTCGCTTACATTCCAGTGAGGCCAACCATGTATGACAAGGAAGCAAAGACATCGCAGCATGTCACAAGGGGGTAAGCACCAAAGACAGAGGAGGAGGGAAATAAGAAAGGGTGGAGACTGCAATGTTAAATAAGCTGGTCACAGTAGGCTGAGAGGATGAGAGTTGAGAGAAATCTTAGGGGAGCTGAGGGAAATGGCCACATGGGTATCTGGGGAAGAGAAGTACAGGTGGAGGGAACAGCTAGTCCAGAGACCCTGAGGTAGGAGGTGCCTGTGTGTGCGATTGTAAAAAAGGTGAGTGCGATTGTAGGGACTTGGGATTCTACCCTGAGTGACACAAAGGGCCACTGGACAGTTCTGAATTGAGGAGTGGCTGGGCATGGTGGCTCATGACTGCAATTCCAGCATTTTGGGAGGCCGAGGCAGGAGGATCGCTTGAGTCCAGGAGTGTGTGACCAGCTTGGGCAATATAGCCAGACCTCATCTCTACAAAAAATTTTTAAAATTTGCCTGGTGTGGTGACTCACACTTATAATTCCAGCTACTTGGAAGGCTGAGGCAGGAGAATTGCTTGAGCCCAAGAGTTCAAGGCTGCCATGAGCCATAATTGTGCTGCTGCACTCCAGCCTGGGTGACAGAGTGAGACCCCAGCTCAAATATCAATTGATAAATGTGGGCTGCTGTGTTAAAGCAAGGGTAAAATGGAGGGGTCAATGAGGAACCCTGAGGGGTAGGGGGAAGCAGTTATTCTGAAGTCATGATGCATAGGCTAGCAAATAGGCAAGCTGGGAGACTGCCCCATAAAACAGACTTTTCACTTTTCAAAAGAGCATGACAAATTCCTTTAACTGACCATTTCACTGGGTACAGCTTGAGTCATAAAAGTTTAATCCATACACACCGTTTCACAACACACTTTCTCTATAAGCAAGGTATGAGAAAGCTACTATCAAAAAGTGTAAAACAGAAGAGTTTTTCATGCATGTTGGAACCTAACAAGCATCATATCTACTTTCTTTCCTAGTTAAATTTTTAGCAGTGAAATGTCCCTAGGAAGTCACAATAAACAGAACCATGAAAAAAATACATCAGGGGCTCCTGGCAGAGTTGAACACCCGTTTCTATGAGGAAAGGAAGCGCTGTCCATTGAATGTCCCCGGAGCTCAAGGAATTTGCCTTCAAAGTTTTTGTAGACAAAGATGTCTCTGAGCTCACATTCTTTTCTCTGGGGGTATAAGCGATGCTTTGCAAAAAGGGGACACCATTTAGAAGCAGAATCAATGCAGGGCTTCTTAGGGACACGTAGGCATTGGCAACGCAAGAGTGTGTTGTACACAGAGGGAACACAGAGACAATGTAGGCACACACTGAGCATACCCTGAATGCCGGGTCTCCATTCAACCTACTTCTCATCTTGCTCAGGTACTGGAACCTTAAGACCTCAGGACAATGGTGACAGTGCACAACAAATATCACTCTTGAACTGATTTCTCGAAGAGTTAGAAAACGGTTCAGTAGCAAGGAGACTTAGAGCCTGGGCTTCCTGTTTTCCTGAGTTTTTGTTGTGGTTGTTATTGTTTTCTTATCTCAATAAAGTGTTTAATATTGTCTAAGTCTGTTTTGTGCTGTTATCACAGAATTCTTGAGACTGGGTCATTTATTAAAAAGCAGAAATTTATGTCTCACAGTTCTGGATGCTGGGAAGTCCAAGGTCAAGGCTCCACAGGTTTGCTGTCTGGTAAGGGCCTGGTCACCGTATCATAACGGAATCTTGAGTGCTGCTTCCTCCAGCCAGCAGAGGGGAAGAGCCAAGAGAGAGAACCTACTCCTGAAAACCCTTTTTAAAGCCATTAAAACCCACCATGAAGGTTGAGCCCTCATGGCCTGATCACATCTTAAACGTCCCACCTCTCAATACTGTTACAATGACAATTATATTTCAGTGTGAGTTTTGGAGGGAACGAACAAACATTAATATGATTGTACAACATGCATTATTTGGATGTATATGTGTATCACTATTTTTTTTCTTTCTAACTCATCTTGTAGAATATCTTTTTTTCTGGCATAACATCAATATTGGACAGCATCTCAGTGATCATACCTGTCCAAATCCCCGACACTCACGAAGAAAGGACAATGGGAGCAGGGAGATTCCTTCTCTCAAATCACACATCTGGCAAGGGCAAGTTATTTATTCAATAATGACAGCAGGGCTGTCATCAGAAAAAAAATTCAGATAACTCACTGAAAATGTGTGGCTAATTTTTAATTATGATCTAAACATGAAGCTCATTCCTTTTATACACATTTATTGATACCTATTGTATGCCAGGCAGTCTGCTGTCTCTGGGAATGAAGAAGACAAACGCAATCCTTGTCCTCAAGGAGGTTCTGGTCTAGTGAGGAAGACAGGCAATTAAACAAGGAATTAAAATGAAGTGCAACAATATTCCTGTTGGAGACAGTATGGCGCATTACAGGAGCAAGACAGAGATTTAAAGTGTGTGTGTGTGTGTGTGTGTGTGTGTGTGTGTGTGTGTGTGTTGGGCTGTTAGGTGTAGGGTAAGCCTCTCTTGTCACCTGAGTTTGAGAGAGCCTTCTTCTTGATCCTCTCTCTGCCCCCCCAGTTTCCTGAGCCAAAGTTCTGGGTCCCCTTTGACATCTCTTGCTCCTTCACCTCTCATGTCTAATCTACCCCAAGTCCTGCAGACTTGAAGCTTACACTGTCTGGAGGTCATCTTCCCTTCATTCTTAACATCTGGCTCATCTCTCACCTTGACAACTAGGAGAGCCCCCAGCTCTTCTCCCAGGGTCCAGTCTTGCTCTCTTCAATTTGTTCCCTGCAAATTGATCTACCTAAAATGCAAAAATGAAACTCTGACCAGGTAACTTCCCTGCTCAGAACTTTTTTTTTTTTTTTTGAGTCAGAGTCTTACTCTGTCGTCCAGGCCAGAGTGCAGTGGCAGGATCATGACTACTGAGTCTTGACCTGCTGGGTTCAGGGGATCCTTCTGCCTCAGCCTCTCAACTAGCTGCAACTACAGATGTGCGCCACCTCACCTGGCTAATTTTTTGATTTATTGTAGAGTTGCTCTGGCTGGTCTCAAATCTCTGGGCTCAGGCAATCCTCTCGCTTCAGCCTCCCAAATTGCCAGAGATTACAGGTGTGAGCCCCTGTTTACAACTGCTAATGGCTCCCTGTGGGTTAAGGCAAGAGTTCAAGTTGATTAACAGGGCTCCAAAGCCTCATGCGTTAGCCCCACCCACATTGTCAACACACTGCATTGTCATTCACCCTCTGGCTTCCCGTGCCAACAACCCTCAGGTGCCTCACGCTCTTTATGCATCTCTTGTTCTGTCAGGTGGGTTTGTCTCTCTGCCACTCCCTCCCATGCATATCCTACCCCACCCCCACCACCACTTTGGTTGGCCACAAATGGATGCTCATCCCGTTTGACTCCATCCAGCCATCTTCCCCTGGGAAACCTTCCTTGACTGCCCCAACCCCACCAAGCTAAGTTATGCATCTCTTCTCTCTGCGCTCATGAAACCCTGGCACATACTAATATTAGCATATTCCACGCTGAGAGATGGTCATTTGTCTATGGCTCAATGACCCTCCTTAGCTTTGTTTTTTTTGTTTTTTGTTTTTTTTTTTCTCCTTAGCTTTTGACCTCCTGGAGGACAAGGACTGCCAGCCTCATCTTTGTATCCCTCACACCTGGCAAAGTCCTGTTACGTAACAGGAGGTCTTTACATAATTGCTCCATGAAAGAATTGTCAAGGCAGACATTACATGTGGAGTATTCCTGTCCCAACTGAAAGTGACATTAGTATACAAGCAAGTAAAACAATGGATGTTAGTTCCCCAGAAGGGGACTCCCAAACAGAAGTAATTGTTATAAGCTTCTTGAAAGTTACTGATTTCTGCTAGATAGGTAGTAATACCTAGAGTTGTCTGTATTTTCAAAACACAGCCACTTCTCACTGTTTCATTATCAAAGAAATATAAAAATAATATATACTCTGTTGAGTTGTCTTAAATACTAAAAGAATAAAAGCACAGCACCTATCTTGAGTCATCATTCAGCTTGTTTCTAGAAGTGTTGGTAGTAAACAAACTGTCAGGCGACAGGCACCTGGACCTGTTCTGTGAATGACACACCACCTGGTTATGTCATCATTCAAAATAGCAGATTACCAAAACAACAGGCACTTACCTTCAAATATCCTAACTGTATGCAGCTTTCTCGTAAATAAGTTTGCCTGTCTTTAAAAAGTAGTTGTGAGCTGGGCACAGTGACTCGTGCTTGTATTCCCAGCACTTTGGGAGGCCAGGGAGGGAGAATTATTAGGGCCCAGTAGTCTGAAACCAGCCTGGGCAACAGAGACCTCATCTCTACAAAACAAAAATTTTTTTTTAAAAATTAGCCAGATGTGGTTACACTTTCCTGCAGCTCCAGCTACTCAGGAGGCTGAGGCAGATGGATCACTTGAGCCCAGGAGGTCAAGGCTGCGGTAAACCATGGTCCTACCACACTACACTCCAGTCTAGGTAACAGTGAGAACCTGACTCAAGAAACAAAACAAAACATAGTTGCTATTTTGCAAACAATGTTGGGAAATTTGAGGGAGCCTTTGGAAGGAGAGAAAACTCAAAGTGTTCAGATAGAAAGCAAAGCAGAAGCCAGTTAGCTTTTAAAAGTTGCTAAAGAAAGCAAGTTACCTACAAATAATCGACAACGTTTATAAATGAAAACTTATGGTATTTTTCTAGTTACCAACTACATGATCACTAGGAAGCTTTTTTTTTGAGTTGGAGTCTCACTGTGTCACCCAGGCACACTCATGGCCACTGCAGCCTTGACCCGCTGGGCTCAGGCGATCTTTCTGCCTCAGCCTTCCAAGTAGTTGGAACTATAGGCATGTGCCACTATGCCTGACTAATTTTTTGATTTATTGTAGAGACGAGGTCTTGCCATGTTGCCCAGGCAAGTCTCGAACCCGTGGGCTCAGGCAATCCTCTTGCCCCTGCCTCCCAAAGTGCTGGGATTATAGGCATAAGCACCACGCCTGGCTTCACTAGGAAGTTTATAAAGTTTTTTTTTTTTAGAGAAAAATATTTTTTGAAAGAAAAATAAGCATTTTATCCAGAAAACTAGCATATCTCCCACTTCTCTTAATACAGCACAAATGCTTTAGTTGTGAGCACGGTGACTACTTGGAGGGGTTTCCTACTGTACTCCAGTTGTGTTTATTTATAATACGGGTGTGGGGTAAAATATCACATAACAACACATCATGTACTTCGAATGCACCTTTCCTTTCTTCCCAGAGCTATTTCTACCTTCCTTCTTAACCCAGAATATTAAAAGTGTATCTTGTCAAATTGTGATAAATTGTTACCTGAATAGCACGGAACTTGCTAACTGAAAGAAGCTTTAGCGTTCTTTAAATCATTCTTTATGGAACACATTGAATCTGCTCTTTATATTTTGCAGCCTTGAAAAAGGGGAAGGTTCAGCAAAACAGTGGATTATTCCCAGAAAGGCTGGAACACATTTTAAAAAACATTTTTAAATGAAATATTGCTCTCTTAAACTAAAAAGAAAAAAAAGAAAAAAGAAAGAAACAGTACAGTTCAACATCTAAAAATAGGTCCTTGGTGAATAAGCTTTCTGCCCATAACACGGAGGCTGTGTGTTTGTGTGCTTGTGTGCACATGCCCAGAGGTGCCTGTGTGCACCACATGGTTGGAAAATAGTAACCTGGGGGAAAAAAAGCCTTTGGTGAAGTTCTTTACCAAAAACTAAAACTCGATTGCCTATTAAAATGCTTTCAAGAGATTGTTTACATAGGAAATAATGATTTTGCTTTATAAATGCAAAACTTCAGAAAGAATACAAGTTATAATCTAGAAAAATGAATCTGACCTCTCATATCTAGAGTAAAACCATTTTAAGATGTTTTGTGAACACTAAATATGTGATTTATTTTCAGTACTGATTATCTTGTGTCCCGTTGGCTCTAACTCTAGATTTCTGGATATTCTCTTGCTGTTTTGTTTCTATTTACCTAGGGCTTTACTTTGTGAGGGGGATAGTCCTTTTGCTTTAGGGAAATTGGGGGGCGGTGGGGGGGGAGAAATCCAGGTGAATGTATGCTGTGGTAATGCTATGAAGGTGTGTAAAGAGGTATTTTCAGCACACTTTTGGCTATGATGGCCTTATTTGCTAGTTACTGTTGCTTGATGTATGCAATCATGAAAAGAAATTCTTTATGTGATTTTGTTAGTATTTTACATTTCAAACCAAATGCAGTAATAAGCTAAGAGGAAAAAAAAATTAGCCATGGAAGGTTATGGCTATGCCATAACAGTATAATGACAGTATAAGTTGAAACTCTACTTACATGCCTCCTGGAAAAAATGGACTGTGATGATCCATATGTGTGCCTTTCCAGTTTAGTTAGTCTCATACCTGAGAATCTACATTCTTCCTGAAATTAAGGTACCACTGAATAATCATGTAATTGGCCAGAAAACTAAAGACCATCATCAAAAGCAACTGTGAATTATCTCCTTTCACATGATGGAAAGGGGAAAAAAAAGAGGAAGTATCTCTTAGATTTAAGTACTTATTTGGAACTGGGAACCAATTTCTATTCAGAACCCTAAAGGCCAATACCTTAATAAATAAAATAAGCAAGTGGGACCACATCAAATTAATAAGCTTCTGCAAAGCAAAAGAAACCACCAAGAGAGCCGGGAGACAGCCCACAGAATGGGAAAAAGTATTTGACAACTCTTTATCTGACAAAGGTCTAACATCTAGGATCTATAAGGAACTCAAACGCGCTGAAAGGAAAAAAACAAACAACCCCTTTAAAAAGTGGGCAAAAGACATGAATAGACACTTCTCAAAAGAAGATATACCAGCAGCCAACAGACACATGAAAAAGTGCTCAGCTTCACTCATCATCAGAGAAATGCAAATCAAAACCACATTGAGATACCACCTAACCCCTGTAAGAATGGCCATCATTAATAAAACAAACAACAGATGCTGGCAAGGATGTGGAGAAAAAGGAACGCTTCTACACTGCTGGTGGAAATGCAACTAATGCAACCTCTTTGGAAGGCAGTTGGTGATTTCTGAAAGAACTAGAAATTGACCTTCCATATGACCCAGTAATTCCCCTCTTGGGATTATAGCCGGAGGAACTCAAATCATTCTACAAAAAAGATACCTGCACACGTATGTTTGTTGCAGCTCTATTCACAATAGCAAAAACATGGAACCAACTGTGTTGTCCATTGAAGTTGGACTGGATAAAAAAAATGTGGAATATACACAATGGATTATTATGCAGCCATAAAGAAGGACAAATATATGGACTTTGCAGCAACTTGGATGAATTTGGAGTCGATCATACTCAGTGATTTATCACAAAAACAAAGAACAGAGTTCCATATGTTCTCACTCATAAATGGATCTTGAAAAATTATAATGCTATAAGAAAGCAATTGGCAGTAGTGGGAAACTGTCAGGGGAGCAGGGGAGTGGGATAGGCCATTTAGGGAAACTGCTAGGGGAGGGAGGGGCATACCTCATCAACAAGGGTACCTACATGATTAATGTTTGTATACCTAACCCTGAAATGTACCCCACATCTTTATAATAAAAAATTTTTTTTAAAGAAACTCTAAAAAAAAAAAGATTTAAGTAATTATTTTCTTACCTGGCAAGCAGACAAAAACTATTCTTATTTATTCCATAACCATTAGGCAATAACTATTGATCTTATTAAGGGAAAAAGCTGGGGATATTCTGAAATCGGAAGTTGTTTGGGTTCCTAAGAGAAAATAAGGTAAAGAAAGTCTGAGGGAGTTTCAACATGTGATATTGAGTCATCTCTCTCTCTCTTTTTTTTTTTTTTTTTTTTGAGGTGGAGTCTCACTCTGTCGCCCAGACTGGAGTGCAGTGGCCACTCCCGGCCACTGCAGCCTCAACCTGCTGGGCTCCGGCGATCCTTCCGCCTCAGTCTTCCAAGTAGCTGGAATTACAGGCATACGCTAACACACCCGGCTGATTTTTTGATTTATTGTAGAGATGAGGTCTCGCTGCCCAGGCGGGTCTCGAACCCGCGGGCTCAGGCAATCCACTCACCTCAGCCTCCCAAAGGCACAGGATTACAGGCTGAGCTACCGAGCCCGGCTTGAGTCATCTCTCTTTTTAACTAGAAAAAAATTTCAGCGACGCAAGGGGAAGTGGTTGCATTAAAGATGTGAATGAAAAATTAAAATATTCTGTTATTTGATCTACATCATTCATTTATTTAAAATCTTGATAAATATTTTTATTGTTCTTCTGGACATTGGCATACTGGCATAGTAATACGAAATCTTTCATTTGTAGGTGGACATACACTAGTCAAATGAAATTCTTTTGCTTTGGGAAATGAATTTGTGAGAAATCAGGTGGTTTATGTATCGTTTTAATAGCAATGCATATGCAAGGTCACAGATAATTTGGATATTCAGAAAATGCTGACAGGTATATTGACCCAAAAAAAGCAAAGCAGTCAGTAGCAGATACTTTATGGCAGAAATGCTTCAGATCTCTTTAATCAATAATACATAAACAGGTCAGGCGCAGTGGTTCACACCTGAAATTCCAGCACTTTGGGAGGTTAAGGCAAGAGGCTTGCTTGAGAACAGAAGTTCAAGACCAGTCTGGGCAACATAGCAAGACCCTGTCTCTACAAAAAATAAAAAATAAAATTGGCCAAGTGTGGTGGCATGTACCTGTAGTCCCAGCTACTCAGGAGACTGAGGCAGGAGGATCCTCTGAACCCAGGTGATAGAGGCTGCAGTGAGCTATGACAGTGCCATTGCACTTCAGCCTGGGATACAGGGCAGAACTCCAACCATTGAAAAAAAAGAAAAAGAAAAGAAAAAAATAGCAGCTCTCCAGTGGCATTTTCTGTACACCTTTAGAGAATGTTGCCCTCAATTTTCTTATTGAAATGGGGAAGGCCAACTTATTGTCCATTGTACCTTAAAGCTTCCTTTCATTCATTACCAAAATTTTCCCTTTGATAGCATAGGAAAAAAAATGTGTCAAAATAGAGGTAGCAAAATAAATAAATAAATAAACTACAAAGAAACAGGAACCTGTATTGTGTACATATTGAAAGCAAATCTTGACAGAATGACAGCCAAAAACCCACATGGAAAAGCAGTCCAGTGAGGATAAAAGAAGTGTCAATGGAAACCACATGAGAAATCAGGAACAGTTCAATGTGTTATTAGAAAAGAAAGATCAAATAAACAAGGTTGGGTTGGGGGAGTCAGTAAGAGCCATCGCTCACAAGTGATTTCAAAGAAAATAGATGGGAGATTAGCTATAGAAGAAATAAGAAAAGAAAAAATAAACTGTTATCATTTGTCACACCTAGTTCTGATGAAAAATATCTTGTATGCTGCAGAGGAGGCATATCAGAAGGAGAAGTGGAAGATGAGGAGGAAGCCTCTGATTTAACTCCTCAAGAATTCTTCGCTGGGCCCAGTAGCTTACACCTGGAATCTCAGAACTTTGGGAGACTGAGGTGAGAGGATTGCTTGAGCCCAGGAGTTCAAGACCAAACAGGAAACATAGAGGGACCTTCTCTAGAAAACATCAGAAATTTAGCCAGAAGTGGTGGCATACATCTGTAGTCTCAGCTATTTGGGAGGTTGAGGTAGGAGAATTGCTTGAGCCCAGGAGGTCAAAGTTGTAGTGAGCCATGGTCGTGCCACTGCACTTCAGCCTGGGCGACAGAGTGAGACCCTGACTCAAAATAAATAAAAATAAGGGACAGAGCGATGGTTGCTACATACAATAAGACAAATGATTAGAAGTAGACAAATGATTAGAAGTATACTTGTCCAAAAACAAAGAACAAACAAACAAGCAAGCAAACAAACATGGAGAAAAGTTAGGGTCTACATCTACCCAAAGAGGAAAAGCTTTTTTAGGTTGACTTACTTCTTTCATTCCAAGAACTGCTTATAAAGCAATTCACTAAATGGCTGCATGGTTGGTTCAGTTTAGAGGATATAATTCCATGATTTTCTAATAGAGTTTCTACCAAAAACCATTGCTGGCAGACTTCAAACACTCAAGTCATACGCTCGACCCCTTTGGATCATGACTCATTGCTTGGCCACTAGAGCTCAATCAAGCCTCACACAGAACACAGTTCCCAAGCCTGCCTCCACCCACAAGAAACCAACTCTGACCACCCCTGAAGTGCTCTGTTGAGACGGGCCCATTTTTCTGGAGTAGCCTAGGACGTCAGTGTCTAGAGGCCGATCTCTGGGCCCTTCCCTTTCTGTAGAGATGAAATCTCTTCTCTCCTGCCCATGGGGAAAGGGAAGAGCCTCTTGATTGCAGGAATTCTGTAGGTGGAGGAGAGGGCAACTGCTTTCTACTGGGGGACCTAAAACCTCCCCCCCGAATTATTTTTTAGAGGGCAGGGCCCTTGTAGTACAGGTTTCCCTCTGCTAGCTAAGTGTTCTAGGAACCCATCGGCATCAGTGTACCAGCTAGCATTTGTTGTAAGAGGCTGTGTTGGGCTTCAGTTTTTGTGTGTGTGTGTGTGTGTGTGGAAATTCTATCAATGCATTTGCCCATTTCATGATGTGAGTTACGAGCCCACCTGCCCACACCATGCTGTGCTCAGCAGTTTTTGACCAGAAATGGCACAATCCCCATGCCCCTTCCTCCCTATTCACTGGATCTTGCCCAGCGACTTTTTTTTTTGTTTCCTCAGATGAAAAATGTCCTCAGGGAAACATTTTGCCGATGTGGAAGAGGTGAAACAAAAAACAGCAGAGGCACGAAAAGGCACCAAAATGGAGTTCAAATACTGTTGTGAATGCAAAGATGCACTTACAGAAATTGGAATAGGCAACCAATTTCTGACCAAAACCCCAATAGCCCATGCCATAAAAGATAAAATTGACAAGTGGGGCCTCATCAAACTGAAAAGCTTCTGCAAAGCAAAAGAAACCATTAAGAGAGTGGGGAAGCAGCCCACAGAACGGGAAAAAATATCTGCCAATAGTACATCTGACAAAGGCCTAACATCCAGGATCTACAAGGAACTAAAATGTGCCCAAAGGAAAAAAACAGACAGCTCCATTAGAAAGTGGACAAAGTACATGAAGACACTTCTCAAAAGAAGACATATGAGCACCCATCAGATACATGAAAAAATGCTCAGCCTCACTAATCGTCAAATAAATGCAAATCAAAACATGATAATTCCACCTAATTCCAGTCAGGATGGCCATCATCAATAACTCAAGAAACAACAGATGCTGGAGAGGATGCAACAAAAAGGGAACACTTCCACACTGTTGGTAGAAATGTAAACTAGTATAACCTCTGTGGAAACAGTGTGGCAATTTCTAAAAGATCTAAAAATCAACCTTTCATATGACCCAGCAATCCCCCTTCTGGGAATATACCTGGAGAAACCCAAATCACGCTATAAAAAAGATACCTGCACACACATGTTTATTGCAGCATTATTCACAATAGCAAAAACATGGAACCAACCATGCTGCCTATCGAAAGTAGATTGGATAGAAAAAATGTGGTACATATACATGATGGACTATTACACAGTCAAAGAAGGACAAAATTATGGACTTCCAGCAATTTGGATGTATTTAGAGTCTATTATACTCAGTGATCTATCACAGAAACAAAGAACTGAGTACCACATGTTCTCACTCATTAAGTGGACCCCGAACATTTATCATAATACTACATGAAAGAGATTGGCAGTAGCAGATCAGGGGAGGTAGTGCGGGAGGCGCATGACATTAATAAGGGTACCTGATCCAAAACCAGGCAAAGTGAGGACCAATGGGAGGCCTAAACTTCACCTATACAATGATCACTTATGTACCTAAGCCTGAGTTGTACACCGCATCTTTAAACACACACACACATACACACATGTGCACACACGCACACGTACATGCACACGCGCGCGCACACACACACACGTTTTGAGCAATGGAAGAAGCATCTCAATAGGCGTATTGCATTAAATGGACAGAACTTTGAAGGTGTTTGAAGTTTAAACATGTAAGCGTAAATACACAATTTTTGTATAAATAAATTCCACAGAAGTTACCAATGTGCACCTCTTATAATTGCAGAAGTCAAATGTGACTTGTATTCATCTTTTGTTATCAGTATATATTGAGTATTACAATTTTAATAGTTTTTTTCTTATTTTTAATGTTTTATTTTAAAGATGTGAGGTACAATTCAGGGTTAGGCATACAAATGTTCATTATGCAAGTACCCGTGTTGATAAGGTGTGCCCCCGCCTTTCCTGGCAGTTTCCCATTACTGTCAATCCCACCACCACCCTCCCCTGGCCGTTTTCCACTACTGCCAATCCCTTTCTTATAGTATTGTGATAGTTGTTCAAGGTTCGCTTATGAGTGAGAACGTGTGATACTTGGTTCTTAGTTTCTATGATAGAGCCCTCAGTATTATAGCCTCTAAGTCCATCCAAGATGCTGCAAAGTTCATGATTTTGTTCTTTTTTTTGGCTGCATAATAGTCCATCATGTATATATACCACATTTTTAAAAATCCAGTCCTCTTTCGATGGGCAGCATGTTTGTTCCACATTTTTGCTGTTGTGAATAATACTGCAATAAACATGCGTGTGCAGGTATCTTTTTTATAGAATGATTTGAGTTCCTCCAGGTATATTTTTAGAAGGGGGATTGCTGGGTCATATGGAAGGCTGATTTTTAGCTCTTTTAGAAATTGTCACACTGTTTTCCACAGAGGCTGTGCTAGTTTACACTCCTACCAACAGTATAGAAGTGTTCCCTTTTTGCCACATCTTCCCCAGCATCTGTTGGTTTTTTGAGTTATTGATGATGTCCATCCTGACTGGAATTAGGTAGTATCTCAGTGTGGTTTTCATTTGCATTTCTTTGATGACTAATGAGGCTGAGCATTTTTTCATGTGTCTGTTGGCTGCTTGCATATCTTCTTTTGAGAAGTGTCTATCCATATCATTTGCCCACTTTGTAATGGGGCATCTTAGGTTCAGTCTCTTGAAATAATTGCTCACTTCTTGGAGGTTTTGTTCTGTCTTTTTAAGCTTCTTTTCTAAATTTTTAACAGTTTGCATTCGTTCCATATTTTGGTCCTCAGGCTCTGAGAGTCTTTCTTCTGCTTATTTAATTCTGCTTTTCATGCTTATCAGTTTATTTATTTCATTCACTCTATTCTTTATTGCTGTTATCTCGGTTATCAAATCCTTCATTCTTTCTCTTGTCTCTCCTCTTTTCTATTTATTCTCTCTATTAATATCTTGATATCTGGGTTTGTGGTTTCAGATCAGTCTTTTATTGTTTGAGTTCTGAAGTCTGTATTCTCAGTGGCTGACCTTCAAGGGGCCTGTGTGAGACTCATATTCTTCCTTTGGTTTTTCGTCATTTGTATAGGTTTTCCACCACTCCCATTTTTTAACGTCTTCTTTAATTCTGTTGTTCAGTGATGGAAGGCTAGCTTTTATTTTTGTTTGCTCAATCTCCTATTCTTTCTTATGTAGATCTTCTGGTTTTGTTCAATTCTGAAGCTGGGCTGGGGGTGGGAACCTGTGCTTTTTGCAGTTTTGAGATTTAATTGGGGGGGAGCTGTGATTCAGAAGCTAGCTGCAGGTCACAGTATCCACTGACAGGTGTGTGGGCCCCCTGGAACCCACTTCCTACTGCCTTACAATCTGTCCAAGCAGTGGGAGTGTCTGTTTGTCCCCTGAAAGCAAAATGAGATAAGAAAAGGGAAAGGAATGGAAAAAGGAAGGAGGAAGATGAAAGAAAAGTGGAGAGAGAGAAGAAGAAGAGGGAAAACAGACAGGCATACCAATTAACAAATAAGCAGAAACAGACAAAGACAGAAAAAACAAAAAAGACAAAAATATACAGACAACCATACAAACAAACAAACAAACAAAAAACAAAAAACAAGCAAAGACTCCCCTGTTGGCATGCTCTCCCTCAAAAATACCCATACACAAACAGAAAATCTAAAAAAAAAAAAAACAACCATTAAAATATCAGAAACAAAGCAAGTACAAAAATGTAAACAAAAACAGAAAGAAAGAAGAAAAAAAGCAAAAACTAAAACAACAAACAAACAAGAAGAAAAAGAACTCTCTCTGTGGCAGTTTCTGTAACACCAGGTTCCTGCTACCGCCTCTGCCTTAGGGAGCAGCTCTGGTCTCCAGCCCCTCCCTTTCACTCTCTGCTCAGGCTGATAGGGTTGCTCTCAGCAGGGTCAGATGGCCCATGGACTAATGTGGAAGGAGGATGGATCAGATCTAGACTCACTCTACTTGCTGCTGCTGATGTCAAGCCTCCCACTCAGATCTGATATGTTGGTGTCTGTTCCAGTGTGAGAGAGGGGCATCTGTCTCTCCAAGTCCGATGAGAGGATAACCTCTGGGTCCCAAGATTGAGGCTGGATGGAGCTGGGCAGGGTAATGCAGGCGCTGTCTGGTCCTGGGACTGAGAAGATGGCACTTGTTAGCATCTTGTCACCAGCATTGGAGCTTTATTCCAGATTTCCACGACCTACCTTCTCCACAGTTCATCCTGCTCTTGCCTGGTCTGCTGCTGCAGGTGATGGCATGGCCGGGTGCCAGGTGGTGAGTGGTGGCTATTCTCTGCTGCCTCCTCTCAGGAGAGCCCTGAGAACTGCAGATGATCCTGCATGCACAGGACTCCAATCTCAGGGCAGTGGTGGGTTGCAGTTAATTCCAGAGGAAAGCCCCGGTGCATGAACCTGAGTCTCGCCTCAGATGGACTTTCACTCACACACCAGCACACACCCACTCATGCAGAGAGTTTTTATGGACACTTGCTTTTGTGGAGACTCTCACAGTCCAAACTGTTCTGTGGCCATCTTGCCTGGAAGCCCTTAAACTTTTTTTCTTTCTTAAAATATGTATTTTTTGGCACCCTCTGTATATATATATCTCTCTTTGTTAGAGATAGGGTCTCATTGCCTAGACTAGTCTCAAACTCTTGTCTTCAAATAATCCTCCCGCCTTGGTCTCCCAAAGTGCTGGAACTATGGGTGTAAGATACTGTGCAGACCTATCTATATGTTTCTGCTTGGATGTCCAGCTAGCCCCTCAAATTTTCCACATTTCCTGCCCATGTGACTCCTCCTGTCACTGACTTCTCTTGTCAATGAGCATCACCACTTTTTTTGTTGTTTGTTTTGCTTTGGTTTTTCTGTTTTATTTATTGACTTATTTATTTTAATATATATATCTTATTTTAAAGACGTGGGGTACAATTCAGGATTAGGTATACAAGTAGACATAATACAGATCCCATTTGTCCCCACTTCACCTGGTTTGAGATCAGTTACCCTTATTGATGCTATGTCCCCCCCTTCTCACCTGGGAAGTATCCTACTACTGCCAGTCCCTTTCTTATTGTATTATGGTAAATGTTTAGGGATTGCTTATGAGTGAGAACATGTGGTACTCAGTACTTGGTTTCTGAGATAAATGGCTGAGTATGATAGACTATAAATCCATCCAAGTTGCTGTGAAGTCCATGTTTGTCTTTCTTTATTCTATTGGCATCACCACCTTTTATGCAAATTGGGAGCCTGGGCTCTGCACTCTATACTCTTCACCTTCCACTCCACCCCCCCAATCCAGTACACCCAAGTCCAGCAGTCACCCCTTTCCTAGTACCCACCACCACCATGCCAGTTCAGGCCACTGCCACCTTGCACCTGCATTATTGCAACAGCCTCCTAGCTGAACTGTCACCCACAGTATTGCACCATTGTGATGTAAATCCTTTTGTCACTCCTGGTATTCTGTCAAGACTCTGATCTGACCTGGGTTTCCTTCTCCAGCTTCCGGCTTTGATAATTCTCACCTCAGAGGCACAGTCATTTGTGTTTCTTTCTTACAATGAACATGTTTCCAAAGTGCTTGGGTCTTTGCAAATTCTCTTTTCCTCTGCCTGGAAGATTAATCATATGCACCCAACCATCATCTCTCACCCATTCTTCATCCAGATCTCAACATGGAATGACTCCAGAAACATTTCCTGACAGCCCCACTCTCAGTAATGCTAGGTCCAGAACCCCCTACGGACATCCTAACACCCCATGCTGCCTCACCAAGGGCTTCCCACATGAAGTGTAATTGCCTGTTCCCTCGTCTGTGTTCCCCTGAGCTGTAAGCTCAGGGTGGGCTGTGGCCATGACCCCTGTTCATTTCTGCTACAGCCCTGGGGCTTATGGCCCGGTGCACAGCCCACATGCATTTGGTGCATGAATACATGAAAGAATAACTAATATATCATTGCCTTTCATCTCAATCTTAGGTTTCCTAATAACTTTTTCTGATGCAAAGCATTAGTAATGTAAATTTTCAAAGAGAATGAATCCTGAGATTAATGAATGCATTTTGAAAATATTGGAAGTTTGTTTACTTATTTATTCCAACATGTTCAAGTCTTTCCTGATATAATTGAACCAAGGAAAAGAGCCAGCCCAACCAGGGAAGTCCCAACAGGAATCAAAGAAGAGATTCCATAGATTTCTCAGAAGACTCCCATGATAGGGGGGCCACAGGTACCGAGGTGATTTGGGAGTGAGGAGGTAGCTAAGATGTTTCTCAAGTGAGGCTTCTACATGCAGGCCCAGACTTCAATCAGAGCTTCCTAGACTAAACAATAGTTTTACTTATTTATTTATTTTCTTTTGTTGCCCAGGCTGGCAGTGTCATGATCGCAGTTTACCACAGCCTCAACCTCCTAGGCTCAAGTGATCCTTCCACCTCAGCTTCCTGAGTAGCTGGGACTATAGGCACACACCACGACACTTATCTAATTTTCTGATTTTGTTTTTTGTAGAGATGAAGTCTTGCTATTGTTGTCAGGCTGGTCTCAAACTCCTGGACTCAATCAATTCTCCTGCTGTGGCCTCCTACAATGCCGAGATTACAGGTGTGTGCCACCATGCTGGCCTGTATTTTCTCTATTTACTGAAAGGTAAGAAAAGTGTCAAGAGTTATAACTTTTGTACATTTCATTACTATCAAGTGAATTTGCATAAAAGTAATCATGAGTTTTCTTTATCCTCAAGATTTTCACATGAGGTGTGTGTGTGTATCTTTGGAGGGGATTGAATTAAAGTTTTTTGCTTATAGTAAAAAATCCACACCCTCTATTTTTAAGGTTTTTACATTCTTATTGAGTGTTCTTTGGTCAGTAAGACTTCTTACTGAAGTCAAGGGCAGGAGCTGGGGCCTCTGTAGACTGCAGGAGAAAGTTTCCAAAAGGGTGCTAGATAGAAACAATTCACGAATTCGTTCTGATTATTCACATTACTGAAGATAATGAAATTAAAAACTGAACCGTTAAATGCTTTTCTGAACACTTGGAAAGGAAACAGGTGACTACTCAGAAGAATTCAGGACAAGTTGCTCCTGACAAGTGAGAGAAGGGGTAGAGAGAGAATGGTTTTTGGAATCAGATAAGAGGAACCCAACTCATTCCTTCACCTCTCTGATCTTCATTCGACGCCTCTCTAATGTAGCAGTCTCCACTTGAGTGGGTGTTGTGAGTATTAGATAGCGCATATGAAGACACACTGTGTCTTGCAGCCATGCAATAAATGGTAGCCTATGCTGCCATTTTCAGTCTGATGAATTAGCAGGTAACTGGGAGACTGCTACGGGTGTAACACACATCAATATCCCAGCAAGACATTGCACAAGAATTCTCACACCAAACTTCTGCAAAACACAGACGTAAAAGGTGAAACTTTACTAGGTGACATGACTGTATCCAAAGATTCTTGCCAGGTAAATCACCATTCAAGGGTTCTATCATTCTATTTGTTGCTTTTAACAGTGACTTGGAAGAGGAACATTGGGAGACATAAATAATATTTTTCAAAAACAAAATGAGTCAGATTATAAATATTTGCAACAGACAATTAAGAAGAAATATAGGGACCTCATTAAACTGACAAGCTTCTGCAAAGCCAAAGAAACCATCAAGAGAGCAGGAAGACAGTTCACAGAGTGGGAAAAAATATTTGCCAACTCCATGTCTGACAAAGGCCTAATATCTTGGATCTACAAGGAACTCAAATGTGCCAGAAAGAAAAAAACAAGCAACCCCATTACAAAATGGGCAAAAGATATGAACAGACACTTCACAAAAGAAGACATATGAGCGGCCAACAGACACTTGAAGAAATGTTCAACCTCACTAATCATCAATGAGATGCAAATTAAAACTACACTGAGATACCACCTAACTCCAGTCAGAATGGCCATTATCAATAACTCAAAAAATAACAGATGCTGGAGAGGATGTGGTGAAAAGGGAACACTTCTACACTGTTGGGTGGGAGTGTAAACTAGTGCAACCTCT
>NW_007248617.1:889915-908244 GCF_000164805.1 Carlito syrichta
AAGATACCTGCACACATATGTTTATCGCAGCACTGTTCACAATAGCAAGAACCTGGAACCGATCATGCTGTCCATCAAAAGAGGACTGGATCAAAAAATGTGGTACATATACACAATGGAATACTACACAGTCATAAAAAAGAACAAAATCATGAATTTCACAACAATCGGGACGGAACTAGAGTCTACAATACTGACTGATCTTTCACAGCAACAAAGATCTGAGTATCACATGTTCTCACTCATAAGTGGACCTTGAACATCTATCGTAATACTATAAGAAAAGGATCGACAGTGGTGGGAATCTATGGGGGGGACAGGGAGGGCAAGGATGGTGGGATTAATGGTAGTCAATATCTGTTGGGGGACTGGGGGGACACCCCTTGTCAACAAGGGTGCCTGAACGATGCATATTTGTATAACTAACCCTTAACTGTATGCCACAATTTAAAAATAAAAAATATGTTTAATATATAAAAAATAAGAAATATAGTAAAAATAATGTAAAATCTCTGCTAATCAGGAAAAATGAATGGAAATAATAATGAGAAAAAATGTGTGTGTGTATTCCTGTGTGTTTATGCTCATGTGCATGTGTGTATGTGGAGGGGGGCTATTCCAGATTAAGAAAGAATTAAGAGACACACAACAATCAAATATGTGGTCATCAATTGAATTCCAGCTCAAAAAATGGTGGCAGCAACTACAACTGACATTTTGAGGGCAATTAGAAATATTAGGGTGTAGACAAGGCATTAAATTATAATAGAGAGTTACCTCTAATTTTAAAAATTATGTTGAAAAGGTATTGTGGCTATGTAAAAGAATACTCATATTTCGTAGGGTAAACTGTCAAAATATGTGTGTGTATATCACTGATATGTCAGTGTGTCTGTGTGTTTATATATAAAACAGTGTTAAAGTAAAATATAAGAATGTATGTGTATATTTGTGTGTTTATAATGAAGATGAATAAAAATTTGCAGAACTGAAGGGTATACATTTGCACATTTAAATGACCCACCCAAAAAGCAAACCCATATGAATGTATATGATAATGAAGCATTAGAATATTAGGATAAAAAATAGCCTATGAATTACTAGAGAGAAAATACAAGTTGCATGCACAGCATAAACAATGTGAATGGCATAAGAAATCTTAACATGAGAACTAGAAAACAATTCTGAGGAAAAAGAAGCTATTTACCCAGCTAAACTACTAATTAGGTACAAAGGTGAAGCTAAGACATTTTTATATATGCAAGATATTAAAGTTCTACTGAGTTAATTGATTTTCAATAAGAGTATTCAGTGAAGAAAACAGTGTCTTCAACGAAGGGTGCTGGGACTACTTGATTGTCACATGCAAAATAACCTAAATATAAGCAATAAAGTCCAATCCATTTACTATTTCAACAAAAATAACAAAATACTTAGGAATAAACTTAACAAAGACATGAAAGACTTTTATGCTTAAAATTACAAAATATTGACAAAGGAAATTAAAGACACAGAAAAATGGAAATACATCCCATGTTCATTAATTGGAAGAATTAATATTGTCAAAATGTCTATACCACCCAAAGTAATCTACAGATTCAAACTATCCCTATCAAAATTCCAATGTCATTCTTTACAGAAATAGAACAACAACCCTAAAATTCATATGGAACCACAAAAGATCATGAATGTCCAAAAAATCTTGGGCAAGAAGAACAAAGCTGGAAGCACCATACTTTTTAATTTACATTTCAAAGCTACCATAATCAAAACAGTATGAGACTTCATGAAAAACAGAAATACAGACCAAAGCAACAGAATATAGAACCCAGTAACTGGTTCAACTGATCTTTGACAGGGGTGCCAAGAACACATAATGAGGAAAAGATTGTCTCTTCAATCAATGGTACTAGAAAAACTGAATATCCACATACAGAAGAATGAAACTGAACTCAACTCATATCACATACACAAATAAACTAAAAATGAAACAAAGGCCTAAATGTAAAATATGAAATTGCAAAACTATAAAATAAGAAAGCATAAGGGAAAAATCTTCTGACATTGGTCTAGACAATCTTTTTTTTTTTTAATGTTACCCAGAACAATAGGCAAAAAAAAAAAAAAAAAAAGCAAAAATAGACAAATGGGATTGCATCAAACTTCTGTGTAGCAAGGAAAACAATCAACAGAGTAAAAAAGTGACAAACAGAATGGGAAAAAATATTTGCAAACTATACATCTGTATGGGGGTAATATCCAAAATGTATAAGAAACTCAAGCAACTCAATAGCAAAATAGTAATAATAATAATCCAATTAAAACGGGCAAAGGACTCGTGTAGACATTTCTCAAAAAAAAAAAAAAAAAAGACAGAAAATTGGCCAACAGTCATATGAAAAGGTGCTCAACTTCAACAATCAGAAAAGTACAAACCAAACTCATGCTGTGATGACCTTACATTTGTCAGAATGGCAATTATAAAAAAGACAAAAGATAAGTGTCGGTGATGATGTGAAGAAAAGAGAACCCTTGCATACTGTTGGTGAGAATGTAAATTGGTACATTCATTATGGAAAACAGTATGAAAGTGCCTCATTAAAAATAGAGCTTCCATATGGTCCAGTCATCCCTTTTCTGGATATATATCTGAAAAAAAAAAAAGAAATTGGCATCTGGAAGAGATAGCTATACCCTCATCTTCATTACAGCATTACCCACAAGAACCAAGATATGGAAACAATCAAGTGTCTGTTGATGAATGGGTAATGAAAATGTAATTTCACACATACACACACACAATGGAATATTATTCAGTCTTAAAAAGAAGGAAATCCTGCCTTTGTGACAACATAGATAAACATGGAGGTTACTATGCTAAGTGGAATCAGTCAGATACAAAAAGGCAAATATAGCATTATTTCACTTACATGTGGAATCTAAAAAAGTCAAACTCTTAGAAGCAGGGAGTAGAACTGTGGTTACCAGCACTTGGGGATTGGAGACATGGGGAGATGCTGGTCAAATAATACAAATGTGCCGTTTTGCAGGATGAATACATTCTAGAAATCTAATGCACAGAATGGTGACTATAGTTAACAACACAGCATTGTAGACTTAAAATTTTCTTAAAGAGTTGATTCTTAGTGTTTTCGCTGTATATACAAATATTGTGTGAGATGCTGATGATTGTGGTAATTATTTCACAATACATGTTGAAACATTACATTGTACACCTTAAATATATACAATTTTATTTATTAAATGTACTTGAATAACTCTAAACAATAATTAAAGAGTAATAAAACCTATTATTCATCAAAAGACATTATCAATGAAGTGAAAGCCACCTACTGATAAAGCAAACCTATTGATGAAGTTCTGGTAAACAGAATATATTAAGAATTTCCACAACTCAACAACAACAACAACAAAAAGACCAATAAAAATGGGTAAATAACTTGAATAGGTTTTTTTTTTTAAAAAAAAAGGTGTACATGAAATGATCCTCAACATCATTAGTCATTAAGGACGTGCAAATAAAAATCACAATGAAATAGTACTTCACACCCATTAGGATGCTGTAATTAAAAAATGGGGCCAGGCACAAGGCTCATGCTTAATCTCAGCAATTAGGGAGGTTGCGGCAAGATGAATGCTTGAGCCCAGGAGCTCAAAAACCAGACTAGACAACATAGCAAAATATCATTTCTACAAAAAAAATATTTAAAAATTAGCCAGGCATGGTGACATGCACCTGTAGTCTCAGCTACTCAGGAGGCTGAGACAGAAGGATCGCCTGAGCCCAGGAGGTCAAGGCTGCAATGAGCCGTGGTGGTGCTATTGCACTCCGGCCTGTGTGACAGAATTAGAGCCTGACCCAGAGACAGACAAAGAGAGAGAGAGAGAAATAACAAGTGTTGGTGAGGATGAGGATGTGAGGAAATTAGGATCCTGTATATTGGTGATGGGAACATAAGATATTTCAGCCACTGTGGAAAACAACTGGGCAGCTCCTCAAATTGTCACACACAGAATTACCATATGACCTAGCAATTCTACTTTTTAGGTATACATTTCAAAGAATTGAAAATAGGTACCCAAACAAACATTTGCGTGAGAGTGTTCACAGCAGCACTGCTACAGTAGCCAAAAGTTGGAAGCAATCTGAATGCTAATCAACAGATGAATGAACAAACAAACTGTGGTGTATCATCCAGCCACAGAAAGGGACGAGATGCTGGGGTATGCGGCAGCATTGCTGGACCTTGACCGCAAGGTCAGGGTAGGGGATGGAACATAACTGCTTGGCGGATACTGGCTTTTATTTTGGGGGTGATTAACATACTTTGGAACTGGAAAGAGTTGGTGGGTACCATTGTGAATGCACTAAATGACAATTTTTCGCTTTGAGATGATTAATTTTGCTGTGAGAAATTCACCTCAATAAACAAATACCTTCCACGTACCCTTTCTAAAGGTTATACTGGAGGATTTGTTCTAGTAAAATGAGGAATTTAAAAATAGGAAGATGTTGGATTTAAGACACAGGGGATCAAATATCAGAAAGGCAGAGAGATTTTTGGATGGCGGATGTTAGAGATCACGTGATGCTGTCCAGCAGGCCTGGCATGTGCCCAGGCCAGGCTGGAGCAGGACAGAGGCTCCGGAGGGTAGACCTCAAAGAAAGTCACTGGATCACCTAATGGATTTGGGTGTATAATTTAAAACACCACTAGAGAATATGGGGTGTAATTAGTGAAAATACATAAGAGTTTACAAAAAATAATTCTAGGGAGAAATGTAAAAGTATACTCCATGACTCAGTTATAAATGGCATTTTCATAGTCATGACAAATATGAAGAGTGAATATATATTTAATCAAAATTACAATATAATTACATTAGGAACATATAGGAAAATGATGTGTGTATGTGCATGTGGTGTGGTGTGTATGACGTATATGTGTGCATGGTGTGTGTTTCTGTTGTGTGGAGTGTGTGTGGTATTTATGGTATGTATGGTATATACTGTGTGTTGTGTGTGTGGTATGTGTGTGCATGGTGTATGTATGAGGTGTGTGTGTTCGTGACATGGTATACGGTGTTTATGATGTGGATATGTGTGTATGGTGTGCTGTATGTTGTACAGTGTGTGTGATGTATGGTGTGTACTTTGGTGTGTTTGAGAGAGTGTACTTTTTGTATATGTGTGAGGTGTGTGGTATATGTAGAATGTGTATGTTCATGGATGTGGTGTGTATGTATGTGAGTATATGTGTGTGTGGTATATATGATATATGTGACTGAATGTGTGTTGTGGGTGTGTGCTGTGTTTGTGAAGTGTATGCAGGTGGTATTATGTGTGTGTGTACATGGTGTATGTATGATGTGTGTGAGTGTGTTGTGGTGTGTATGGTGTGTAATGTGTGTGGTGCATGTAGTGTGTCTGTGCATGGTGTATATATGGTGTGTGAGGGTGTGTGTTGCATGTATGGTATGTTGTGAACTATGTGGAATAAGTAGCATGGGTGTGTGTGCATGGTATATGTATGGTGTGTGTGTTGCAGTGTTTATGGCATGTGTGTGAGTTGTGTGATGAATGAGGTCTGCAATTAAGTTCACAAACTTGCCATTGTGTGCTCTTGTTGGCAGCACTGTACAAACAACTCAGTAAGGTTTCATAACCTTGGTACATCAGTATCTCACAGCTGAGTTCATGTTGATGTTTGGTGGTGTCTTGCTGAGTGGTGTTCATTATCACTGTTGCATGTTTTTGATTGCTATTGTGAGAATGTTGGAACTTGATTTAGAGCAGTGAACAAACATATTTCTTGTTAAACTTGGCAAGAGTGGACATGAAATTAGGGACCTGTTAGTCCAAGTTTATGGGGACAATACCATGAAGAAAATGGCAGTGTACAAATGGATTCAATGTTTTTTCTGAGGGGAGAGAAAATGTCACTAATAAATAGAGGTCATGACAACCAGTGGCGAACAGAATGACAAAAATACTGCAAAAATTTGTTGAATTGTGCATCAAAATCATCGGCTGATTGAGAAGCATAGCAGACCAAATAAACATCGACAGAGAAACAGTTATGAAAACCTTGGCATAAGAAAGGTGTGTGCAAAAATGGTCCCAAAGGAACTCATGCATCACAACAATACACCAGCTCCACAGTACTGTCTATGTGGTAGTTTTTAATGACAGTAAACAAATAACTGTATTGGAACACCCTCCCGACTCACCTAATCTGGCCCTCAATGCCTTTTTTCTTTACCTGAAGGTAAAGGAAATATTGAAAAGAAGACATTTTGATGACATTCAGGACATCAAATGTAATATGGTGACAGCTCTGGTGGCCATTCCAGCACAAGAGTTCCAAATGGCTTTGACGAGTGGACTAGGTGTTATCATCAGTGCATAACTTCCCAAGAGGAGTACTTCAAAGGTGACTGCAGTGATATTCAGCAATAAGGTACGTAGCACTTTTCTGAGGATGAGTTTGAGAACTTAATTATCAGATCCCGTGTGTGGTGTGTGTGCGCATGGTGTACGTACTGTGTGTGTGTGGGGGGGGTGAGTATGATGCTGATGGTGCACTAGAGAAAACCGAGTCCTAGCATTCCAGGGTGGGAAGTCCACAGCTAATGATTAAAACTGAAAAAAAGAACTAGGTTCGGGAAGTGATCTAGCGGTTTAAAGGTAAATGCTGATAGAATCTGTGTGAAGAGTTGGAAGTGTTTGCTTCTGGGGAGGACGAAATACAGGTTTTAAATAGAACCTTTTACTCCTAGACCTAACAAAAATGGTTTCTCCCTTCTTCCTTAAATAATGGAAAGGAAATTTAAAGAGATAACAGAAAGTACCCTTCATATAACATCTGAAGTAACTGGCTGATTGGTCAGATTGTAAAAAGGAACTAAATAAAACATGTGTCTCAGAAAACCAGGAGCCCTACCTCTTTGAAATCAGCTAATATAAATGCCCATGCCAACCACCTCTTAATACACAACATTAAAAAAAAAACTCTCACAATTCTGAAAATAGGTGAAAAAAATCCTCATCTCGTCTGTAATTCTACAGAACAAGAAGCTGACACAGAGCATGTGAATATCCATGTTTCAGAACATACACAGGACCTTCGCCTGAGATTCATATGCCTGATGGTCAGATTCAATAGACAAACACCATTTTGCATAGGAATACGTCCACTGCACACAACAAGGAACTTCTATAGAAGGAAGTTTACAAAGTCAAACTTGGCGTGCTAAAGAGACATAGCCAATTATATTGGTTTTTCCAGTGTTGACTTTTTCTTCTTGTAAAAAAATGTGTGTCCTGACCCCTCTTCACCTGGTCTTTACCCATCTCTGCATATGCCTGGAGCCCAGCAAATGTTAGAATGGACGGAGTAAGGCAGAGGGCTGCCCTCCTCCAAAACATCTCAAACACCTGCTCTTGCCAGTTTCAAATGCAGGCTGCAGGGCTCTGAGCATCCGGACTACTCATAAAAGCCTGGGAAAGGAGAAATGTCCCTCACCCGACGCCCATCCTCACATGGACGGTCACGCACCTACCTGGCTGTGTTCAGACTTGGAGCCAGCCGTGGGACTGGGTAGGATCACTCCCTGGAGTACAGGGGGAGATGGAAGAGAAAACCCCAGACTCACAGCCGAGGGGACCAAATGTCCCAAACTCCCGCCTGGCCATTCTTGTCCTGCAGAGCCGAGGGAGGGGAGGAGGCCGCCCACCCGTGTCCCCGTGACTCTGATGGAATGCAGGCAGCAGCTGCTTGGCCTCGCCTTGGCCCGCGTCTCCAGGATCCCAGAAGAGCTCCTTCCTCGCCATCACACGGCATACAGTGGCCCCAGGGATGGGCCACGTGCCACTCCAGCTTCCACACTGACCGCCTGGAGATGATTCTCCTTTTCAGCCCCACTCTCCACCCGCCTACGCCTTCCACCCTAAATTTTTCAGTGTCAGAAGGACATGAGCCCATCTGCTGGCTGACGTCACTTAGGACATAACAGGCCACGGGTTTTGTGACCTGGAGACCGACTCCTGTCCCCGGGCGGGAGGGGAAAGTGTGTGAACTGCTGCCCCCTGCCGGTCCTGGTTGCGATACGTTTTTGCTTAAAAGTTGCCCAGGACGGTTCAGAGTCGAAGAAGGCCAGGCTGAGAATCAGTGTGGCTTGCAGATTCCAGAAAAGAAACAAAACGAAAACAAAACAAAACACGTTGCTTTTCTGTTTAGCAATAGGTTTTCCCGGTCCAGCTAAGCACTTCTGTGGGTTGGATTCAAGTCCCAAGTGCGTCAGAGAGCTTGCCTGCAGGCGCTGGTGTCGCCTGAGGGGTGGAGTATGAGGACAGTGTCTCCAGAGCTCCACGCTCTTGGATGAAGCACACTTTCCACATTAAGCATGCAACACAATCTGCTTTATCTCCTATGATTTTCCATCTCGCAGAGGCGGCAAGACTCTGCAGATAAGGCTCACAAAGAGCCTTTTTGGAGAGAAGAAAATGTTGGGTGAGTCAATTCGTTGCCTAGCAGCTGTTGACTTTGCATTTCAAATGGATGCCCTTAAAAGCATTTTAAGGAATGAATAATCAATAATGAAAGAGACCCCAAAAAGTAGCATTTCATTCAACTTAACAGATTCTTACTTGTGCACCAGCCTGCCCTGTGCTAAGCTGGGACTGTGAAATGGAAATCCACTCCACATGCACATCCTCCGGGAGTTTGACATCTGCTTGGTGATGTTTGTCCTAAAAACAGAAAGTAAACACAATTCTGCACAATTA
Organism: Carlito syrichta; assembly: GCF_000164805.1. NCBI lineage: Eukaryota > Metazoa > Chordata > Mammalia > Primates > Tarsiidae > Carlito > Carlito syrichta. The sequence goes on from NW_007248617.1 coordinate 898,725, forward strand.
AACGGGCAGCTCAATACATGAAGTTGAAAAGCGCAAGCCCAGGCGAATGGACCCTGGGCAGTAGCTCAAGGGCCAGCAACTCTCCCCCGGGTGGCCCATGTTGCAAACTTCCGGCCTTGGCCCTTGGTTTCAATTCTGCTTCTACCATACCTTTACTTTGTCTCATTGCTTGGGCTTCCAGGGTGATCAGAGTACTGTGAATGCAGTAGGTGCTTGATAATTGCTTGCTCTGGATACTACCGTGTGTGACTGTGGTAATGACTTCCAGGAGGCTGGAGGGCTCCTGCAGTGGTGAGGCAAGGAGCTGAAAGGTCTGACTCTACATCCTACCCTGGCCCACCTGTTCACTAACTGTGTGGCTTTGGGGACGTTATGAACCTCTGCTCATCTCTCTATCAGAAAAATGAGAATGAGGACTATAGTTCCTCCCTCGTGGGGTTGGAATGAGGGTTAAATGAAATAACTTTTGTAAAGAGCTTAGTGAAGTGCCTTGTATATAGCCATTATTATTATTATTGTTGTTGCATCCCAGTAAAAAATTGTAGTGCAGTGGTTAAAAGTAATCATTTGAGGCCAAGTGCAGTGGTTCACGTCTGTTAATCCCAGCACTTTGGGAGGCCAAGGTGGGAGGATGCTTGAGAGCAGAAGTTCAAGGTTACAGTAAGCTATGATCATGCCACTGCACTCCAGCCTGGGAGACAAACTGTTTCTTTTTCTTTCTTTTTTTTTTCTTGAGTTGGAGTCTCACTCCATAGCCCAGGCTGCAGTGCAGTGGTGTGCTCACAGCCGCCTCAGCGTTGACCTGCTAGGCTCCAGTGATCCTTCCACCACAGCCTTCCAAGTAGCTGTAACTACAGGTGTGTGCTACCATGCCCGGCTAATTTTTTGATTTATTGTAGAGATAAGGTCTCACCAAGTTGCCCAGGCTGGTCTTGAACCTGTGGGCTCAGTCAATCTTCTCATCTTGGCCTCCCAAAGTGCTGGAATTACAGGCTTGAGCCACCATGCCCGGCTGACAGCCTGCTTCTAAAAATAAAATTAAAAAAGTAATCACTTAAGATGAAGTTATTTGGGTTGAAACCTGGCACTGTCAATTTTCATTGGCATAACAACTTTGGGCAAATGATTTTCAGTGTCCTGATCTATAAAGTAGTAATAATAATAATAAGAAAAACAGAAAAAAGTCTAGTAATGATTATAGCATGGTATGGGCAATTCACATCTAATAAATTGTTGATAATGGACACATCTATGACAAATTGTTGGTAGTGACTGGGCATGGTGGCTGATAGTGGACACGTCTATGACAAATTGTTGATAGTGGCTGGGCATGGTGGCTGATAGTGGACACGTCTATGACAAATTGTTGATAGTGGCTGGGCATGGTGGCTGATAGTGGACATGTCTATGACAAATTGTTGATAGTGGCTGGGCATGGTGGCTCACACCTGTAATGCTAGCACTTTGGGAGGCCAGGGCAAGAAGATTCCATGAGCCCAGGATTTTGAGAGCAGCCTGGGTGACAAAGTGAGAATTTGTCTCTACAAAAATTTTTAAAAGTTAGCTGGGAGTGGTGCCATGCCTGTAGTCTTAGCTACTAAGAAGGCTGAGGTGAGAGGAAGATTTGAGCCCAGGAATTTGAGGTTGCAGAGCCATGACTGTGCCACTGTACCCCAGCTTGGGTAAAAGAGTGAGACCCTGACTCAAGAAAATAAAATATCCAAAAAATCATAGCTAGTAGCAAAATAATTTTTTAGAGTATGTTTAGATTAGCCACCAATGCTTAGCTGTCCTCTGAGGTAATAATATCTTTTTCCAATTTCACCTTTCAACTTATTTGCTTATTAGAAGGTGAATTCATAGTGGATTTCCAGAGGGCCTTGACTCTTTGATACCTTACCATGAGAGGGTCAAGTGCTGTCTGCAGCCCTCCATGGACCCGATGGTCACTGACAGCAGTCCTTTCAGTTAGACCAATTCTTGTGCAGTCCATGACACAAAGTAATTCTGGAAGAAGTACTTCAAGGACTTTCCATAGTGACCACTCTACTGTTGATTATCACCTGGATAGGGGAAAGGCTTCTCTGAGGGACCAGATGCAGTGACCCTTGGCTCCACTCATTCATATATTGGGCATGGGAGTCAAATAGAACTGGGCAATGTTTGCAATGACCGGTCACTCCTCAGATGTGGGGAAGGGTTCCAGAAGGAACTGGACTAGGGAACCCAGCATCTCGCAGTGAGATCTAGGTTGCCACTCTCTTGCCTACGTACCCTTTCAAAGCAATGTCTGTACAACCTACTGAACTGGAAGGCCAACTCTGTGGACTATTTTCTTTCCTGACCATTCTTAGGGGACTCAGGTATGGCTGAAGTCTGAAAAGGACTTTAAAAATCTGGGGAACTGGCTTTTTTTGCCATGCTCTAAGACAAGAGCCAGAGGAACTATTCTTTCATGGAGGTCAAATGAACTTAGGAAATGGGAAGGACTCCTTTTATCCACAAATGACATTCTCTTTTTTTCTGAAGGGCTTGGATCTCCCAAAGTTTATGGTACATGCTGCCTTCAGTGACTCCTCATGGCCTTTTGGTTTAAAGTCACAGTATTTAACAAGGCAGTCACCCCTTCCCTGTCATCTGACCCTGCTTGTGTCCGTTCCCACCTCTCCCCCAGTGCTCCTTGCCTTCTTATTCTGATCTAACCAGATGTCTTAGTCTGTTTGCACTGCTGTGTCAAAATATTACAACCTGTGGGGCTTAAACAGCAGACACTGATTTCGCACCATTGTGAAGGCTGGATATCCAAGACCAAGGCGTGGGCAGGTCCAGTGTCTGGTAAGGGCTCTCTCTCTGGCTTTTAGACAGCTCGACTTCACGTGCATCCTCACGTGGTGTTTCTTTCCTGTGCTTATGCAGGGAGGGGGTAGGAAGGGGGCAACGATGTGTGTGTGTGTGTGTGTGTGTGTGTGTGTGTGTGTGTGTGTGTGTGTGTGTGTAAAGAAAGAGCTCTTTCTTTCTCTTCTTTTGATGACACTAATTCCATCATAGAGATCCCACTCTCATGACCTCATCTAACCCTAATCACCTCCTGAATGCCCCAACTCCAAATACCATCACACTTGGGCTTAGGGTTTCAAAGATGAATTTTGAAAGGACACAAACATTCAGTTCACAGCACCAGGGACTGCAAACTCAGTTGCCTTCAGGGCCAGACAGTTAGAATACATTCTTGATGAGAAAGTTAAATTTAATATTTCACCTTTAGCAAACAAAGTCATTGTCGCTCCTGCCGGCCACACAAAACCAAGTTCACTGTCTGTTGCTCCTTCCTCTAAGCTCCCTATTTCTCCCCCAGATTCAGCTCAGGGCAGCTCAGACCCTCAATACACAGCCAGGTGAGGCCTATGCCCCTCCAACCGTACCCATGCTGGGGTGTTTCAAAAGGGATGGAAGTCGTGGAAGCCAAATAACTGGCCTGTTCCCTGGACAAGGTGTCCATGAAAACAGGATCAAACCAGGCCCTTGCTGATCTTCCTGAGGGACTGGGAGGGCACCAGTTACCAGAGCCCAGGCCAGCATCACTGTGCAGCCCTGTGTCCCCAACAGCTCCCTTTGTGAGTCTCCTCAATTGCTTTAAAACATCTCTACTCCTTCCCGTCTCCTGTTTCCTCCATGCTCTGAACTTGAGGCCACCTTGAACCTCGGGGTGGCAAGAGAACCCTGAAGGAAACTCCCTCCAAATCTGGCCATGGGGACAGCAAACTCCTGGTCACCATCAATTCTTTTGTCCTGTCCTCTAGCTGAGAACTATCCTTCCTCTAGTGATGGCTGCCACTCTCCCCATGGAGCCCACCACAGGTAGCCCATTAGCTAGTGGTGGAGTGTGGCTTTCACTCCATGTACCTCTAGCTCCTGTGCTATTTCTTCTCTCTGCTTCACCTCAGCTGCATTTCTTCAGAGCTGCCAGAATTTGTTTCCACGTATCCCCATTGACTCTTCAGCTGTGATGCCATGTTCTGAATGTGTTCCCCAAAACTCACATGTTGCAAACATAATCCCCAATGCAACAGTGTTGGGAGGTAGAAATATTAAGTCATGGAGGCCCTGTCTTCATGAAAGGATTATTGTCTTTTTTGAAAGGACTTTCAGGAGAGGGTTCACCCTCTTTTACTCTTCTGCCATGTGAGGACAGAGTAATAATGCCCTCACTAGATGCCAGCACCTTGATCTTGGGCTGCCCGGCCTCCAGAATTATGGGAGCAGACATTTTTGTTCTTTACAAATTTCCCTGTCTGTGGCATGTTGTTATAGAAGCATAAGACAAACTAAGACCTGTAGCCTGGGATCTCTTCTCACCCCCTTCTGACTCCCTGTTACCAAATTCTGTAAACATGTTTTAATCCTTATAAAAGGACATGTTGGTAGAGTAGGAACTGGAGCTCTGTGCCGGGGTGTTCCAACTCTGTCACCACAGTGCCAAAAACACATCCTCTGGCATGCCTTGTGGAAGGAGGACTGAATGTTTAAGGTAATTAAAGAGGGCAAAGCTTTGGATCCCTAAGCAACTTTGAGATGTTATACCTCGTGATTGAACAGAATGGAGTGGCTATCCTCTTAATCAGAAAAAGCCCAACTTTCTGGGTGCAGTGACAGACCAGAGATTATTCTCTAGGGGCCACTTGGCATAAATATACAAGTCCCTTTACCTAATAAGGACACGGTGATATTGGGGATTCCTGACATCACTGACCCCACTAGCAGGGAGAAGGTGTACTTATCTCTGGCTCGACCTTCAGTAAATGTCCTTGAAGCTGGATTTGACCTGTGTCAAGGTGGGAGGGGATAATTCTAGGGGGGCACTTTTGGCAAGCTAATGGAAAGGGTTGAATTATGGAGCATAAGTAAACAGAGACAGAAGTACAGTGACACTGATAAAGCTGAGACTTCAGGGTCCCTTACTATGCCTCCTATCACAGTTTGTATTTTCCAAGATGGCAACTACAAGACCCCTGCACATATATTCTTCTATGTGTAAGGTTGATACTTCTCCCATGTGGCCTTCCCTTGAATCTGGTCAGGTTGCGACTGTGATACAGGTTATGCTTGTGAATTTCCAGGCCTGGTTGTAAAGAAGATGTCACTTTTGCCTCCGCAACTCTTGGAAGCTGGCGGCCAGGGTGCTAGGAAGCCCAGGACACATGGAGAAGATGTTCTGGCCTCTAGTCCGAGATGAGGTCTCAGGGACAGCTGGGATCAACCATGAGACATGTGAGGCAGCCTTTGAGATGATTCCACCCCTAGCCACCAACTGACTGGGGCCTCGTTAGAAACCCTGGAACACAACTGCCTGGCCAAGCCCTGGCAGCCTCCAGAGCTGTGAGAGACACTACAACAATGGTTCTTATCTCAAGTTAGTGTGTTTCGTGGTGATTCACCTCACAGCAACAGATAACTTCAAAAGGCCCCTTTCGAGGGCCTGGAAGGGCCTTTGCCTTGTGTTCATGTGTTTGCTAGTTGTTGAAAAACTTGCAAAAGTTAGATATTTTAGCAACAATTGGTTAAAATCTCTGTCTCTTTCTTCCCTGTCTTGTTCTCTGACTCTTCATGTTGGGCAGTGGTAGAGTGGATGTGAGCCTTTTTATTTGGATCAAAAAAAAATTGAATTGGTGTTCATTGAGCCCAGCAGGTCGAGGCTGCACTTCAGTCTGGGTGAGAGATTCCAACTCAAAAAAAAAAAAAAAATATATATATATACATATATATGCAGAGAAGAAGACAGTGGGGCCTGGATAACAGCAGCCTGGGGCTTGGCACTAGGGTTCCCCAAAGGACAGGCCAGGGTTCTTCTGTCCTGAGGTCCAGGCTCACCATGGATGAAATAGAGATGCAGAATCATCCTTTTCATCTCTCACATTCACTACTCTCTAAACTAATGAAGACAAAAGTTTCACTTCACAGTGTGTAGAGGAGACGAGTTGGCTTCACTGGAACTGTTTGTGTGGCATGGAGTCACTTCTGTGTAAGTTATTGCTGGCTGTCCCAGTAAAAAATGGCTTTGAGAATGTTCTTAACATCCATTTTGCTGACTTATCTGGTAGTGTAACATAAATGTGCAGAACTGGAGAGGGGATTAAATGGCCGACTAGAGGACTTCTGGCAAGATGGCAATGGGGCAACCCGGTCTGTGAAAACCTCTGCAAAGGAGAACTGTACTGGGTCTCTGACTCTCACCCCGAGGGCTACGGACCCCAACATCGCAGACTGCTCTTCATACGGAGCTCGGCCATTGCCACCATTGGGGCATCGCAGCGGTCTGGACAACCACTGCGGCGCAGACGCCGCCGCCACGCCACCGGTAGCACATCGCACCACCCGGGCCGGAGGCGATCCACAACTTCAGTCCTTGAAGCCCCTTCAGGAAAGATCTGCTGGGATCGCTGCCACCTCTCCTGCGACCAAGACGTCCTGCCCGCCGTAAGTCTCCTGCCGTCTGCCCTGAGGCAGGCAACCATCTTGCCATCTTCAGACTCTGCTGTCCCTGTCCGGCCCCACCCCCTCTGGGGAGAGCTGCTGAGATAGCACAACCTGCTGGTGATTCAAGGTAACAACACCGAAATGGGAAAAACAAGCTTGATAAAGACATAGGCCAGAGTGGTGAAAGGAGGGTGATCTGAACTGTCCTTCACAGCAGACCAGGGGCAACTGACCCTAACTGCAAACTAATTTACCAGCTTGAAAAGAAAACTAGAAATCAGACCTGAAAGGACACTGGACTTAAATAAAATGTCTCAGAGTGTGCTTCATTGATTCTGTTAGTTTAATGACTTAATTCTATTCCTACTGTATAGTTCCTTTTTTCTTTTTTTCCTCTTCCTTTTCTTCTCTTTTCTTCTCTCTGTAAACCATATTTTGTATAGAGGAACAGCACACTAACAAGGTGGTTGGATAGCTGGTATGTTAGCATCACTATATGTTTTATTTTTGTCTGTATGAGAGTTGGTTTGTTTGTAGCTGTGGTATATTGTTTTTATATGTTTCAGTATAGGCCTCTCTCTCTATTTGTTGGCACACTCATTTGTTTTCCCCTTTACTCCTCTATCTCTCCACCCCCCTCTTCAACCCACTGTCTGCTCCATTCTCTCCCCTCTGCTAACCACATTTCATTTCAGGGAGTAAACCTACAGCACCGCTGCATGGACAGATTCCAAGGCAGTGGGGAGTGGGTTCCAGATTATTCACACACCTGTCAGTGAACACCAGGACCTGCAGATAGATTTTGAATCACAGCTCCCCCCTTTAAGTAAATCTCAAAACTGCAAAAAGGACCACCCCCCAACTTACAGTGCAACTCCAGAATTAAACAAAGTAAGAGGGCATACATAAAGAATAGGAGATTGAACAAACAGAAGTAAAACCAATCCCTTTACCCCTCAATAACAGAATTAAAGAAGACAGTGACGTGGAGGGAAGGAAAAAGTAGGGAGGGGGAAAAACTGCACAAATGAAGAAAAACCAAAAAAAGAATATAGGTCTCACACAGACACCGGGAGATCAGACACTAAGAAAACAGATTCTGGAACATAAACAATGAAGAGCCCCCAGAATGACTGGTCACATGCAACAAATCCAGACATCAAGACATTAATGGAGAGAATTTAAAAAATTGAGGAGAGACAAGAGGAAAATAGGAAGGAGCTGATGTCAGAAATAACAGCAGTAAAGAATACTGTGATGGAAATGAATAACAGACTAATAAGCATGGAAAGCAGAATTAGCCAAGCAGAAGAAAGAATCTCAGAGCTCGAAGACCAAAACACAGAACTAACCCAAACTATCAAAAGCATAGAAAAGAAACTCAAAAAGATAGAACAAAACCTGCAAGAGATGAATGATCACTTCAAGAGACCAAACGTAAGAGTAATTAGGCTTCCTGAGGCAGAGAGAGAAACAGAAGCCACACTGGAACAAACATTTCATGAAATCATTCAAGAAAACTTCCCTCATCTCTTCAAGGATGAAAAAATTCAAACACAAGAGATTCAGAGAACCCCTGCAAGACAACAAATGAGAAGACCAACTCCCAGACACGTAATAATTCGCCTAAACAAAGTAACTATAAAAGAAAAAAATCCTAAAGGCAGCAAGAGAAAAAGGTCAGACTACCTACCAGGGAAAACCAGTTAGAATAGCAGCAGATTTATCCACAGAAACCCTTCAGGTTAGGAGAGCCTGGAGCCCTATCTTCAAAGTTCTAAAAGAGAAACAATTTCAACCAAGAATAACCTACCCAGCCAAACTAAGCTTCATTAGTGAGGGAGAATTGAAATCTTTTCCAGATATCCAATACCTAAGAACCTATGCTGCCACCAGACCACCTCTACAAGAAACACTTAAGAAAGTACTGAACACGCAAGAAAAAGAAAAAAGAACAACAACATTCTTCACAAGAGTATAGGCAAAAGATTAAAAACACACATGAACCAACTCCAAAACCCAAAGAAAGACAACAAACAAACAGGAACAACTCTGTAAGAAACTTATGACAGGGATCAACTCTTGCATTTCAATTATTAGCCTAAATGTGAATGGACTAAATGCACCACTGAAAAGACATAGAATGGCAAAATGGATAAAATATCATCAGGCAACAATCTATTGCCTTCAAAAGACTCACCTCACTAGAAAGGACACCCACACACTCAAAGTAAGAGGATTGGAAACAAACTTTCAGGTGAACGGAATACAAAAGAAAGGAGGAGTGGCGGTCTTAATTTCAGACAAAATACCCTTCGAGCTATTAAAAATCAAAAAAGATACAGAAGGCCACTACATAATGGTAAAAGGCTCAGTCCATCAACAAGAAATATCTATCCTAAACATATATGCACCCAACATATGTGTGCCAACTTTCATAAAGCAACTTCTAGGAAAACTAAAGAAAGATATTGACTCTAACATCATCATAACTAGAGACTTTAATACCCCACTCACAACCCTAGACAGATCATCAGGACAAAAAATCAGCAAGGAGATCCGGAACCTCAATGTGACTTTGGACCAAATGGACTTAATTGATACCTACAGAACACTCCATCCAAAGACCACAGAATACACATTCTACTCATCACCACATGGAACATATTCTAAGATCGACCACATGCTCGGCCTTAAATCAAGCAGAAGCAAATTTAAAAGGACCGAAATTCTACCATGTACCTTCTCAGACCACAGTGGAATAAAAATAAACATTGACACCAACAAAGTCCCCCCAAAACCCACAAAGACATGGACACTAATCAGCATGATGCTAAACAACTCCTGGGTCAATGATGAAATCAAAACAGAGATCAAAAGATACCTGGAAACAAATAAAAATGAAGAAACATCTTACCAAAATCTCTGGGATGCTCTGAAAGCAGTAGTAAGAGGGGAATTTATATTCCTACAAACACACATGAAGAAAATGGAAGGAACAGAAATTCACAACCTAACAAGCCACCTAAAGAAGCTGGAAAAGGAA
>NW_007248618.1:0-66045 GCF_000164805.1 Carlito syrichta
CGATGGCTGGGAGTGGCCACTGCACTCCAGTCTGGGCAACAGAGTGAGACTCCAACTCAAAAAAAAAAAGAAAAAAGAAAAAGAAAAACACACAAGCAACCATACAAACACAGAAGCCAACCAACCTCGCTATTGGTTTACAATTCCCCTACATGAAGAGGAGGTCTAAAGAAAAAAAAAAGAAATCATTAAAATTACAGAAACAGGGCAAGTACAAAAAACATTATCAAAAACAGAGAAGAGAGAGAAAAGAGAAAAGAAAAAAAAATAAAACAGAAGAAACAAAAATGGGCAAAACAAACAGAATATGACTAAAAATAAAAATAACAATAAATGTAAAAACAATGAATCAAGCTTGGCCTGAGATCGTTCCTGTGAGCCCAGTGTCCTTTCAGCTCTGATCTCTAGCTCTCATTGTAGGCTGGTAGGGTTGCTAACAGCTAGGGTTAGATCTGTGTTCAGTCAGCTTACTGCCTGTTAGGTTTGCCTCTCAGATCCGACCTGTGTTCCATCTAGCATGGGGCAGGGGTTTCTGTCTCCTCCCATTTCATGTGATTACCTTAGGTTCCAATTTGGAGGCTGTGCAGAGCTTTGCAGAGTTGGAGCTGGGCGGGTGATGCTGTCTCTGCCTGGTCCTGAGACAGAGAAAATGGCTGTGGTGGGCGCCTCTTTACTGGGCATGGACCTCCTCCCTGATCCTCCTGGATCCTCTCTCTCCACCGATCAGACTCTGGGCTCCATCTGATCTCCAATTCCCCAACAGAGTGTGAGACAGCTGGGTGCTGTAGGTCTGCATGCCGCAGGCAGCCTGGGGAGAGGCAAGGATCCAGGAACTCTGTGGGGCTGAGAGCTGAGGTCTGAGGTGGTGGCGCAGTGTGGGACCGGCTGCAGCAGCCACCCTCTGTGGAGGCAACAGCGGTGGTGGCAGCGGCCCTTGCGTGGAACCAGCTGTAGCAGCCACCTTTCACGTAGGCAGCGGTGGCTGTGGAGGCAGCACACAGAACTGGCTGCGGCACACAGAACTGGCTGCAGTAGCTACCCTTTGCGGAGATTATCATAGTCTGACTTGTCCTGTTGCCATCTTGCCTGGAACCCTCCCATACTTTCTTTGTTTCTGCTATTTTATGGCTTCCTTTTTACCCTGTCTGTGTATAGGTATTTTTGAGGGAGAGTACATCAGTTGGATTTTTGTTGTTGTTGTTAGTTTGTGCGTTTGTATGATTGTCTGTATGTTTTTGTTGTTTTTATCTTTTCTTTGTGTATCTTTTCATTTGTTAGTTGGTATGCCTGTCTGTTTTTCCTCTTCTTCTCTCTCTCCACCTTCCTTTCATCCCCTTTTTTCCTTTTTCCATTCTTTTCTTTTTTCTCATCTCATTTTGCTTTCAGGGGGCAAGCCTGTACCCTTATTGCATGGACAGATTGTAAGCCAGTGGGAAGTGGGCTCCAGGAGGCCAACACATCTGTCAGCAGATACTGGGATCTGCAAATAGTTTTTGAAACACAGCTCCCCCCCCCCAATTAACTCTTAAAGCTGTAAAAAGTTCAGCTCCCCACCCACAGTCCAACTTCAGAAATGAACAAAGCCAGAGGATCCACATAAGGAAGAACAGGAGATCGAGCAAACAGAAGTAAAAGCTCCCCCCCCACCCACATCCCTTTACAACAGAATTAAAGAAGAGACTAAAAAAAGTGGGGGAAAGATCTACACAAATGAAGAAAAACCACAGGAAGAATATGCATCTCACACAGACCCCTTGGAGATCAGCCACTAAGAATACAGACTTCTGAACACAAACAATGAAGAGCCCCATAATGACAGGTCTCAAACCACAAACCTAGATATCATGACATCAGTAGAGAGAATAAATAGAATTGAGGAGAGACAAGAGGAAAGAATGAAAGAATTGATAACTAAGAAAACAGCAATAAAGAATACAGTGAATGAAAAAATAACAAACTGATAAACCCGATAAGCCTGGAAAGCAGAATTAATCAAGCAGAAGAAGGAATCCTTCTTGGAATCAAAATATGGAACTAATCCAAATATTAAAAAAGTAGAAAAGAAGTTTAAAAAGACAGAACAAAACCTTTAAGTTTTGGGATTGGAATTCCTGCAGCAGATTGAGAAACAGAGACCACCCTGAAACAAACATTCCATGACATTATCCAAGAAAACTTCCCTTATCTCATCAGTGACATGACCATTCAAACACAAGAGATTCAGAGAAACCCTGCAAGACAACAAATGTGAAGACCAACTCTGAGACACACAGCAATCCACCTATATAAAGTAGACATAAAAGAAAAAAATCCTAAAGGCAGCAAGAGAAAAAGGTCAGACTACCTAGCTGGGAAGATCAATTAGAATAGTAGCAGACTTATCTGCAGAAATACTTCACGCTAGGAGAGCTTGGAGCCCAATCTTCAAAGTTCTCAAAGATAAGCAATTTAAAACAAGACTTACCTACTCAGCTATGTTTCATCAGTTATGGAGAGTTAAAATCCTTTTCAGACATTAAATCTCTAAGAGCTTATGCTGACTCCACACCAGCTACAAGAAACACTTAAGAAAGTATTAAAAACAGAAGAAACGAAAAAAAGAATAACAACACCCTTCCCAATAATGCAGGAAAAAGATTGAGAACACACATGAATCAACCCCAAAATCAAAAGAAAGACAACAAACAAACAACAACAAACTCTATAAGAACCTCATGACAGGAAAAAACTCACATCTCAACAATCAGTCTGAATGTGAAGGGACTAAATGTACCACTGAAAAGACATAGAATGACAAAATGGATAAAAAATCATGAGGCATCAAAACATTGTCTCCAAGTGACTCATCTTACCAGAAAGGACACTTACAGACTCAAAGTAAGAGGATGGGAAACAAAATTCAGGTAAACAGAACACAAAAGAAAGCAGGAGTCATGATCTTAATATCAGACAAAATACCTCTTAAGCTATCAAAAATTTAAGATACAGAAAACCACTGCATAATAATAAAATGTTCAATTAATCAACAAGAAACATCCATCCTAAACATATAAGCACCCAACATAGGAGCACCAACTTTCATAAAGCAGTTTCTAGGTAAATTTTAAAAAGATATTGTCACTAACACTATCATACCTGAGGACATAAATACCCCACTCACAACCCTAGACAGGTCATCAAGACAAAAAATCAACAAGGAGATCCAGAATCTCAATGTGATGCTTGACCAAATGGACTTAATTGATACCTACAGAACACCCCACTTAACAACCATGGAATATATACTCTACTCATCACCACATGGAATGTACTCTAAGATTGACCACATCCTCGACCATAAATCAGGCATAAACAAATTCCATAAGATTGAAATACTGCCATGCACCTTCACAGACCACAGTGGAATATAAATAAATATTGCCACAAAGATCCCCCAAAACCCACAAAGACATGAACACTAAACAACATGATGCTAAATAATTCCTGGGTCAACATGGAAACAAAAACAGAGATGAAAAGATACCAGGACAAATGAAAACAAAGAAACATCATACCAAAACCTCTGGGATACCATGAAAATAGTACTAAGAGGGGAATTCATATCTCTATGAACACACATAAAGAAAATAGAAAGATCAAAAATTAACAGTCTAACAAATCACCTAAGGAAGCTGTAAAAGAAAGACCACCAAACCCCTAACTTGAGCAGAAGAATCCTGATCACCAAAATAAAAGTCCAAATTTGGGACTTAGAAGACAAAAAGATAATACAAAAAAAATCAACAAAACAAAAACCTGATTCCTTGAAAGGATATACAAGACTGATGGACCTCTAGCTAGACTGACCAAGAAAAAGAGAGAAAATGCCTAAATAAACACATTTAGAATTGCCAAAGATCAAGTCACAACTGACCTTGAAGAAATACAAAAAATTATCACAGACTACTATGTATACTTGCATGAAAACAAACTTGAAAACCTAAAGAAAATGGAAGACTTTCTGTCATCACACAACCTCTCAAGTTTGAAACAAGAAGAAATTGAGACCCTGAATAGACCAATAGCAATCCAGAAAATCAACTATGTCATAACAAAACTACCTGCAAAAAAAAAAAAAAAAGGCCCGGACCAGATGGCTTCCCAGCAGAATTCTACAAAACATACAAGGAGGAGCTGATACCAATCCTACTGAAAAGTGTTCCAGGCAATTGAAAAAGATGGACCTCTTTCCAAATTAGTTTTTGAAGGTACCATCACATTGATACCCTAACCAGTTAAAGATTCAACAAAGAAAGTTTTCAATTATATTTAATCACTTAAACTTTTATATGCTAATCTTTACTTCACACTTTCATATATAAGATTAAGATACATTTTATTTAATATATGACAACAATCATCACTTTAGAACTTCACAAAATTATCCTATAATTAAAAGAAAAACTATTTTTCTCATTATGCATCTTACAGTGGAGTTTAATTCTCTCTGATAGGGAATTCTCCCCGTAAGTCAAAATATCCAAATGATCATTTAAAAAAAGTAATAAATTATGGCTCATTTTTTTCTTACCAATATGTAAATTATCTAATCATTATAAGGAGGCTGCATGATTGAACTAACCTTGGCTCGTAGTCATTTAAAATGAGAGACTCTTTGATGATTATATACCAGCTGAAAGAGCTCAGTTTTAGCTCTTGATAAGACAGATAACACTGCAAAAACTACCTCCAGTCCCTACCCCCTCACCTTCTACCAACTTTCTGTTCTACCTAACCTCCCCAGTAGAGAACATACGTGTTACTCACCAATATTTGCTTTGGCCCCAGCACAGGTCCTGGCTGATATCATCCTCTCAACCCATATTGTCAGGAATTGTGAAGGTGTGAGAGCTTTTACCTTACTTGCAAGCTATCAAGTTAGCTGCCACAGTTTCAATGATGTAGGCAGAAGACACAAGACTTGCAGGCCAGAGATAAAGACAGTTTATTACTTATAGCAAAGGCAGTAGCCAAGGTGTCAGCATTGTGTCGGCTCCTCATGGCCAAATCCCCACTCAGCAATGGGAAGAGAACCAGGTGATGTCTGCATATTCAGTGGGATGTATAACTGGAGAGAAATCTTGAATTTGGAATAACCAAATCAATTTTAATGACCAGTAAGTATGCCTGCCTTTTGCTGTAGAGAGAGACACTATGTCTCTCTTCCAAGGATCTTCATTATGTAAACATTCTCACGAAGACTGTATGAAATACAAATAGTGTTTCTGATAGAAAAATGTGCAGAAATGAAAGAGATTGATGGAGAACAGTTCCAGCATAATTATTGGAATACACTTTTTAATGTAATGGCATTTTAGTTATTTTCACCAAGTAGGTGAGTAGTGGAATGAAGAAACTCTAAAGCAACTAGTTCACAAAAAGCTATCCTCCTTGCTACTCAAGAACTATCAGAGGAGACATAGAGGAAACAAGAGAAAAGGAGATTTTCATGTCACCTGCTGCAAAGAAGATCCTTTGTCATTTCTAAGAAATAACATCTGTCAGTTGGACCTCTCCTTTCTTCCAGGTAGAATACTCAGGTTGTGTGCCCTCCAATGAACTATCTTCTCTATTGTCTCTTATCTTGTAGCTCTTGTATCTACTTAATCTGTATCGGACAGAGTGTGATGTAAAATGCACTGCCTTGGGGTACAGGAAACTGGGTTCTAAACTCAACTTCTCTCATACCAGTTTTGCAACTTCGGGTAAGTCATCCAGAAATCACTATCAATTTACTTATATGTAAAATTAGGGAGTCAAATTGGGAACACTATTCTGTTATTCCAATTATTATTTTATTTGTAGCCTTATGATTATTTGTGTGTGTGTGTGTGTGTGTGTGTGTGTGTGTGTGTGTGTGTGTGTATGTGTGTATAGGGGGTAGAGAATGAAAGGTATGCATATATCCATATATATATCATATATATACATCGATACACACACAAACACACACACACACACACACACATACACATGCACACACATAGAGTGAGAGAGACAGCGACAGAGAGAGATTCATTTGCCTTTTATGTTGCTCTTAATTTGTCCCCAATGAAAACCCTAACTCCCCATTTGTTATTACTGACTGCTGTGTATTATGAAGAAAATGTCCAGTGGAAAGTTTTCAAAGGAAATTAACAATCTATTGTGGACAGCAACTATGCATAATACATTACCTTGGTCATTTTGCTTAATCATCTCAAAAACTCTTGCAGATGGGCTTTGCACTGCGGGTAGAAACATGGATTCAGATTCTAAATCTAACATTTTGTACTAGTGTGATCTTAGACAAATGACTTAATGTTTGAATCTCATGTTTTTCATTAATAAAATTGAAAAATAATCTATATTTGGAAGCTATGCTGAGAATTATACATTTTTTTATGTAAAATGACTTGGTACATATTTGATGTAAATGAGTACAAAATTTTAAAAACTTATCTCCCATAAAAAAAAAATCAGGAAACCTAACATCAGGGTGTTTAAATGACTTGCCCAAGATCACAAAGCTGGTAATATATGTTGTCTCCTTCCAATGTCACATATGTTACCCTATAGAATTTCATCCTACAGGCGATCTGGCCCTAAATAGCAAGGACAAGGAGAGTATTATCTTCCTTATGTTATCCGTGTTCACTCTCCTTTAAGCTTTTCTGCTTTCTTCAGTCAAATCACAGAATTTATCAGTTATTTTGAACTGATAGATTATTATTTCTATTTATTTCTAATATTTAAATTTTTTTCTGTTGTGATATGATATACATAGCATAACATTTATCATTTTAATCATTGTGCACATGTAGTTCAATGGTATTAACTACTCTCACAAAGTTGTGCAAATTCTACTGATTTTAAATTTCATTATTTCAAGTTTCTATTTTTGTGCATAACTTGCAATGTATATAATAAATTAGTATGGTAGCATTTGCATTTTAAATTTTTTTTTAATAAGGTCATATTGGGGATGTGTGTGAATTTTTTTTTTTTATGAGTACATGACCAAAAATCATGGAGACCACTGGCTTAGGAAAACACACTTTATGCTCCTCCACTCAACCCACCAGTGGTGCTGTGATCTTCAATTGCACTAACTTTCTACTCACTTTCTTTCCATTCCTCTCCCTCAGTCTTGCCAAGAACACTGCATGAAGTCAAACATGACAGTCAATTGACCAGTACTGAAAGGGATTGACTTTCTACATGAGAAAAATGAGGCAATGTCACCTTACATAAGGAAGGCTGGGAAGAGAGAACAAGCCCTGCAAGTTTAGCTACTCTTCAATTGTACCATTTCCTGCCTTCTATGAAAACTATTTCAATTCTTTCATATAGAAGAAAAAGAGGAAGGAAAGTAATCGACTATGGAAAGGAGAATCTATGCATAATTATAACACCCTTCTACTGATATGGAGTTGTAGAGCTTACTAACCAGTTCACTTGCATTATCCCATTCCATCCTCAAGAAAGTATCTTTAAAAATTAGCATATTCACGTCAAGGGGCAAAATTTACTAATATCCACATGATTACTGAGGCCCAGAACAGGGAATGGAATCGTTGCATCGCATACTTTTCTGGCTGAAGTCATCTTTCCTCTACACAGCAGCTGTATCTAAGGGGAGAGGCTTGAATACTTCCTGAGAGACAAGCTGATTGGTCTGAGTTCCATCTGTTCTATGGCAAGCATGCAGGTAACACCATGATCCTTAAACTTCACTCAGAATCCTAATCATCTGGACATACTTTTTAAAAATAGTAATGCCAACGATTCTAAATCTAAGAGGGTGGGTCTAAGATGGTACTGTTGCAATGTATTTTGTTTAGTAGTGTAAATTAAATATGTACTTAACCCAAAATGGATCCCTAAATAAGTAGACCTGTGTTTAGTATAAACATAGATTCCTTCTAGACTCTATTGCCCCACATTTTTAGAGTGATCAATCTGGGCATTAACACATGTATTGCTGGCTCTAGTGACTGTCTTTCAGGGCTTCAGAGAAAATCAGACCACTCCATACATGTGGGAATGAGGCTGGGCTGGGGTGAGGGTTTGCCCTGAGGAAAACTGATACTTCCTCCATTTATCCTGCTGGAGCAGGAATGACTGAGCCCTGCTCTAGATTGAAGAGAACCCTCTCCATGGTATGGTGTTAAGAAGGGAGTTGGGCTTTAACTCCTGAGCAGAGAGAACATGGTCAAGGAGAATTCCCACTAACGTGAGAGCAACTGACTTTTGAAATATGACAGCAGGCTGGGGCAATGGAGAGAGATGGCTTCACCTTAGATGCAGTTGCTATGTAAAGGGAAGATGACTTTTGGTCAGTAGATTCCAGGAAAAGTATGTAATCTTCACTTTAAAGTTGTATTATTTTTCTCCCCTGATGATACCTAGACCAAGCTCTCAGTAGTAAGTGCTACATCCTGGTGCATTCTCTTCTGAGTGAAAAAGGAGAAGAACCCTTTTCCTTCAGAAAAGTAGACTGAGGAGAACTACAACCTAATGATGAGTCAGCAAATGATTTCCACACCCAGGCCTTTCTAGTCACTATGCTCCGCTGCCTCATTCATTATACTACTGACATTTCCAAGAGTATCTTTGGGACTGTTAATGTCGGCATTAGCTCCATGGGGAGAAATTCTCATTCATTCCATTATTCCTGGTGAGCAATTGCACTGTACTAAGAGAAACAGATGGGAATAGTTTGGAACGAAGAGCTCAGCTAGTAAAAATTCAGGACTAATAAAGTCAAGGTCAGGAGATTGTTTTCCATGGTATTAGGGAGCAATTAACTTACAAAGAGAAACAATTTTCCAAAGGCAGTGATTAAAGTCGTACCTTGGCCAATGACCACGGCCATCATGAAGCCCAGGAGGTGTTTAATCTGTCCACCAGAACACCCGTGAGTCCAAAATGACTTGTTAGTGCCTATGGGAGCCTCTGCCAGACCTAGACAAGGAAAAAGGTATTAAGGGAAGGGAAAGGAGAAGGAGAAATAACAGAAGAGGGTGAAAGGATCTCATATGAGTGTTGGTGGGAATGCAAAACTGCAACTGATAAGATGTGCAGGATAGTTAGCACTGAAGGGAGAGTTCTTTTGGAATTCCTCCATGTCGTCACTGGTATGGAGAACTGCCACTACTTGAAACTAAGCAGAGAAACAATTATGACCAGTTGATGGTTGGTAGCACATCTTTACTCCGAGGCCAGCATGTTATAGGTTCAGCTTCAGTTACAAAGGGCATGTCTAAAGAAGAAATCTGAGCTGTGTTCTGAAAAAGTCAAATATGTAAACCAAAGATAAAATTATCTCTGTGTATAATTACTTCGCATCACCTACAGATTTTTAATGAAGAAAGAATGTGAAAGGATACAACTGTTTGAATCCATGTTTAGATCGTTAGTGTGTAGAGTCAAAAGGACTGAGTCACCCACCTGACCTGCATGAGGCAGCAGGAGCTATTCCTGGAAGATGAATTAGAAAGGTGAGACCCTTTTCTCACTTAAAGACTCCTTATTTACATATCTCTAGTTTATCTATTTTTAGTAGTGCTGCCTTTAGTAAGATTTCAGTGTGAAGAAAATAGCCCTATGAAGTAGGTGCAATGGGTGATAAAATAATATTTTGATTTGGTTATATCCCATGACTCTTTCTCTTCTGCATAACCATTTGCACTCACAACACAAAAAAACCAGGTCAGTTAAACATATATGACTTAAACAGACATTGACTAGAGTGATTCTGATACTTTAACTCAAAGAAGAAAGGTATATTATAAGAAATAACCATCTTATTAAGCTCACCTATTGCTATATTAATTGTAGTTTTAAAGCATATTTGTGCAAAGTTTATCTGCTCTTAATTGTAAAAGAAAATAAAGCATTTATTTTAAACAACACCCTTAGCTTCAATTTTAGAGGAACTATTGGGGTAAGAAGACAGAGGTGAAGGACAATCTTGAATCTGGAAGGAAGCAACATCAGAAATAAACTCTGGAATGTTGTCTAAAACTGGGCATTCATTAGAGGTTCAAAACAAAGATTATAAAATTATCTGATGTGGCACCACTGCTGCCAAGACCATTCCGCTGCTCTCACTCATTCCCAGCCCTCACATGCTAGCTCCAGATAAGCAGATGAGAAGAGAGATATTGAGTAGAATTTCCAAGCATCTAAAAATGGTTGTCAGGCTATACCCAATGAATGGGCGCAAGCAAATAAGATGATGTGGGAGAGAAATGTTGCATTTAGGATCTTACCACTAAGCTGATTATGGTAAAATTAATGTATGAAGAAAGCGGACACTAATTATCTACACCTAACTTGCTTCTCTTTTTAAATAGATATATTATCAAACAATGGAAAGATGATACACCATCTTTCACAGAGTAGGGCTACATTTGATGAAATTGACAATCTCTTAGACTTTAAAACAGTCTAACAAATAAATACCCAAAAGTTAGTACTGAAATATGCATTTTGTATCACAACTTAGGCTCCAATTGTGTGACAACACATTTTGACTACAGCTGCAGCTTTGGTTAAGTGTATGCAGTAAATCACCTTAGTTTTAGTGAGAAGTACTTTAAATTTAATTGTTCCATAAAATATCAATCTAAATTTGGAAACTGACCCCTATTTTCAAATCAATTTCTATTTCATGAGCTGGTGCTTGAACAGTTTTCAAAGTGACTGTACTTAACTCACTCACAGGGAGAGTGATCGATTTATTACTGTGTGCATTATTTGTCAAGACAAGAAGACTCCAAGGACCCACTGGATGACTTTTCACAGCATTTTATGTGTACTATCAAACAAAATGTTTTTTTGTTTTTTGTTTTTCCCTAGAGGAAAGCCTCAGGGTGAGGCTTTTCATATTTTCAGTGCAGAGTTACAATAGAAGTCTGTGCATCCCATGAATAACATGGAAAAACAACATTTCATTCATCAGACTTCAGTGGATTTTCTATATAATCCATTGAATTAAGATAAATATTTTCTTAGATCCTGTCTAGGTAACAGAGTACTAAGCCTGTATTTTGGAGTCAATTAGAAATTGCAGTTTCTTAAACTCTCTGATCTTCAGTGACTTATTTGCAAAATAAAAAGAAAATACCAAATTTGCTGGGAAGTAGTATATAACGGTCAAATGAATAAAGTTGTCTAAAATAATACCTGATAAATAAGGAAGCAATATTTACAGAGCACTTTTTTTTCTTGATTGTGCATTGTTTACGTTATGGTTGAAAGAAGAGAGCTGAATCAGAAATTGGCTCATTACACTTTTTTGCCCTAAAAAATAAGCAATAATTATTCTTTTATAAATGTTTGTATATATTCTTCTATGTATGTGTCTCATCTCACAAAGGATTAATACAACATAAAAATATTAAAAAATAATAAAATCAAAAATAAGATAGAGCCAGAAAAGGCTAAAAATATAAAATAACAGATAAAGATAACATACACATTGTGAAAAAATGAACCTTAAGTTCCTACACTTTAAAAAAAAAACATAGGGGTTAAAAATAAGTAGTCTTTTGGCTCTCAAGGGAACAAAAGAAAAAGAAAAACAAAACCAGTCCAAAACTATAGTTTACCAACTTTTAAAATTCCAGCAATCTCACATCAGAAATGACACTTGGCTGGGCGTGATGGCTCATACCTGTAATCCCAGCAATTTGGGGGTCAAAGGCGAGAGTATTGCCCGAGCCTAGGGGTTTGAGACAGACTGGGAAATATGGCAAGACATCATCTGTACAGTAAATAAAAAAAAATTAGCCACGTGTGGTGGTGCACCTGTAGTTCCAACTACTTGGAAGGCCAAGGCAGAAGGGTTGCCTGAGCCCAGCAGGTCATGGCTGCAGTGGCCTGAGAAAGCATGTCACTGCACTCCAGCCTGGGTGACAGTGAGACTTGGACGTAAAAAAAAAGAAAGAAAGAGATTAAACTTTCCATAATACCAAAAAGTGATGGTTTGCTTTTCAAGGGGCATGTGGTAGGTAACTTAATCATAGTCACAAACACGTGGGATGATATCTCAACGGGTGTGATGCTGGGGCAACCCATGAACACACTTCAGATGGCAGGCTTCAGATAGCTTGATACTAACCCTGCTTATCTCCTCACCGTCTACCCTCAAACCATAAAATACTTCATCAAATGAACATTCTCAAGTTGCTCCCCATGATGATAACGCTATGAGAAAACTCCCAGGAGCCAGGTATGTAAAAGAGATGAGTACCCTATAGTAATGACACTGTCGCTTTTCCTCCAAAGAGTTTGGGAATTTCCTCTCTCCTGAGAGAGGCTAGGCAGGTTCAA
The DNA here is from genome assembly GCF_000164805.1 of Carlito syrichta. Lineage (NCBI taxonomy): Eukaryota > Metazoa > Chordata > Mammalia > Primates > Tarsiidae > Carlito > Carlito syrichta. The sequence continues at coordinate 12,361 of NW_007248618.1, forward strand.
TAATGTACAACCTTGTTTGTGTGTGTGTGTGTGTTTTAAAGCATTTTTTAGAGCTGTTTTAGATTCATAGGCATATGGGAAGATATAGAGATTTCCCATATGCCTCTTACTTTCGCAGCTGTATAGTTTTTACCAACGTCCTTTTCCAACTTTCCGACCAGAATAAAACATTTGTTAAAATCAGTAAACCTACAGCAAATCACAATCACACAAAGTCCAGAGTTCGCGCTGGGGTTCACTCTAGGTGTTGAACATCCATGGATCTGGGCAAATGTATAATGATGTGTAACCATTATTCACAGAGTAGTTTCATTGCCCTAGAAATCCTCTGTGCTCCACCTGCTCTTTCTCCTCTCCCTCCTAATCCCTGACAACCATGGGTGTTTTTACCTTTTCTATAGTTCTGCCTTTTCTAGAATATCATATAGTAAGAATCATACAATATGTAGCCTTTTCGGGTTGGCTTTTTTTTTTTTTCACTTAGTAATATGCTTATAAGTTTCCTCCATGTCTTTTTTTTTAATTTTTATTTTAATTTTAGAGTTGTGGGGTCCATGTGAGGGACATGCTACATACATAAATGCTACATACATGCAAGGGAGGTCGGGGGTTCTAGTGAGCCCTCTCTTATCCTGGCTGTGGACACTGCCATGTCTGTTCATGGCTTGACAAGTCACTCTGAATAAGATTTCATTGTCATTTGTTTATCCATTTACCTCCTAAAGGACATTTTGGTTGCTCCCAAATTTTGGCAGTTATGAATAAATCTGCCATAACGATGTGTTTGAGTGTCTTTTTGTAGAAATAAGTTTTCAACTCATGTCGGTAAATACCAAGGAAATTGATGGTAAAGTTAATTTAGTTTTGAAACAAACCACCCAACCATCCTCTCTCATGGCTTTACCATTTTGCATTCCTACTGCATTCCTGTTCCACACCCTTGTTTTTTGTGCTCTCTTTTTTTCATGCCTTCACTTCCTCTTTTTCACTTTTTTTTGAAACATACTCTCTGATAATGCATTAGTCTGTAACATTTTGACAGAAACTGTTTTCTTAGAAACATGGGCTAAGATGATTTGCACCTGTATCATGCCAACCAGAAGCCACTGAAGTCACTTCACCACATGAACCCTCATCCTCAACATTGTACCTTAACAGTGGGTGAGTTGAATGACTGAGGCTCCTTCCTCTGAGGCCAAAAACTAAATAAAGCACAAATCTGGAGAGATATGTAGACCATTGAAACTGGTCTCTGACCTTGAGAACATTTTCAATGCCAAGTGAACTTGACTAACCCTCTGTAATATTACACTTTGTTAAAGTAAAGGAAACAAAGTTCAGGGTCTGCCAATAGTCTAATAGAAGAGAAATACAGAATCTGCAACGTTAAAGGATTACACTGTCAGTGTCATGAGGAAAAATAAATATTTCATATCCTTTCAGGGGACTATAAAGAAAATTGTCTTTCATGAAGCGTGGAACTTAGATGAGGGGAAAAATAATCTCCCCTGAGAATTTGTAACTATAGCCAGCCTGAATCTACATTACCTGGATGGACCCAAGCTGAGAATTTATTGTAAAGTGATCCCCAGCTGGTAGTGCCCCGAGGTACTAGCAGAAGCAAATATAAATTTTCTCTGATGGAACTTACTTTTAGGCCTCAAAACAATTCCCACAGGTAACGTTTTAAAATATATAAACTTACAGTCAAAATTCACAAGAAAACAAGCTATCATATATGAGAGCCTGCGAATTTGCTGACAGCTGAATTGGACATGCAAAGGTATAGCATTCTGGTAGTATGAGAAGCCATATACTCAAAGTGTTTAATAAATAAATGAGAGCATTGAATATGTGAGTTAAGAAGGAAAGACTATTAAAAATTACCAAGCAGGTTCCAAACGAAGAGAACAAATTGAACTTGTAGAGATAAAATAATATGATAATTAAAATTAAAAATTTAAATAAAGTTTAACAATAAAGTTGATGCTGCTATCAGATAATTACCTTAGATAATTAATGAGCTGAAAGATGAAAAGTGAAAGAATTTAAATAGAATATGTGACCTTTTCATATATATTATATGATATATGTATAAATATATATATAATACATATATTAGAATAGGCTTTTTACTTTCCACCCCCAAAAAAGATCTTACTGGGATCATTAAAGACATTGCATTGAAACTATAGGTCATATTGGAGATAGCCGGTATTGCTTCACTGTTTCACCTGGAGGTTAGGGAAGAGATCAGTGCATGACTCCAGGTCACTGGGAATAGACAATGTGCTCACTAGGCTTAAGTAGTACAGAATTTACTTACAGCAAGGAGAGCATGAGGATGCACTAGATCCAGCCTTTTGCCATATATTGGATCTCATGGCAGCCCATGTAAGCAGTGTGGCTGCTAACATTCCACTGTGTGCTATTGCAAGAGGGGAGTTGGTTCCCTCTGTGGCAGAAAAAGATAGAGCAGTGGGTTGCCCGGGTGCCAGGGGATGCATACACTTACATAGAATAAAGAAGTATACATTAGGCCTGAGACAGAGAAAGGCATTATTAAATAAAGAGATATGCCCAGCATAAGCTATGAAGCATCGCTCATTTGCATTTATTTAGATTGTAATTTTCAGTATATGGATCTTGTACATTATTTTGTTAAACTTATTCCTGGGAATTTTATAATTTAATGCTATTGTAAGTGGTACTAATTTTTAAATTTTATTTTAAATTATTCTTGTGAGTATATAAAATGTAATTTTTGTACATTGATCTCATTATTGACCTTTCTAAATTTACTTATTCATTTCTGTATTCAATTATTTATGATTTCTTCAAATTTTCCATGCAAACAATCAAGTATCTACAAATAAAATCAATTTTGATTTATGCTTTCCAGTTTTTATTTTTTTTATGTATTTGTCTTGCATTAATTCCCTGGCAATCCAGTAAAATGTTGAGAGATATGATGAGGGCAATCTCTGCTTTTTTTACACCTTTTACAGTTCTGCATTCACCACTATGTATAACATTAGCTGTGGGCTATAGGTTTTAGAGATAGTCTTTACCAAATATCTCTTTTCTATTCCTTGTTTGCTGAGAGCTTTTATCATGAACAGTTATTAAGTTTTATCAAGTATTTTCTCAGAATCTCTTGAGTTGATAATATGATGTGATTAAATAGCTTTTCAGGGACTATTTTGTGGACCCAACCAAGCTGAAGCACTTAACAATGGCTACTTCAGCAAGACTTCCAAATATTGGCTCTTCCTCTTTCTCTATTTCATTCTTCTTGGCCCCCACTCCTGATGCTTGTGAATGAATTGTCTCAAGGCTATTCTGCATCCTAGAAATTCCAGGCCAAACATCTTATGATAAAGACACTGAATCAATAGTTAAAAATATTTGACAAAGAGAACATAAGGACCAGATGGCTTTACCACTGAGTTCTTACAAATTTCTAAGAGCAAATAGTTTTAAGAACATACAGACTCCTCTAGGGAATAACAAAGGACCACTCTGCCTCATTTTATGAAGTTAGCATAACTTTGATAACCACACTAGGTTACTTATGAGAGGAGAAAAGAGTAAAGTTTAATTCTGGAACATAGAAGCAAAATTATAAACATAACACCAGCAAACTAAATTTATTGAAAAAAGATAATAAAATGACCAATTTGTATTCCTCTCTGGCGTGTAAGATTAGATTAAGTTTAGAAAAATAATTTATGTATTTTACCACATTAACAAATTCAAGAAAAAAATAATTTGTTCATCCTAAAAGATGTAGGAAAGAAATGGCAAACTTCAACATTAATTCATTATTAAAAACATCCTTCACAAAATAGGGAGATAATACAAGTTTCTTCAACTGATGGAAGAACAGCCACAGAAAGCCTAGAGCATATTTATCTCACACTTAACAGCGTAAAACTGAAAACATTCTCTTTAAAATTAAGAACAAGACAAAGTGTCAGCTATATATATAATAATTTTATATCCATATACCTCCTAAATCTTTTATGAAATTAATTATCTTAATGTATCTATATAACTTTTTGATTTTTTCTTTGTAAAATCACATTCTTTGCAGAAAAAAGATGGTGATTGATATTCTTCCTCTCCAATCCTTTTGCCTTGTATTTCTTTTTTTGTGCATTACATGACTCCAACTCCAGGACAATGATACATAGAAGTGGTAGTAGAGCCCAGTGAGGATACACATACTTGCTGTAGGCCATCTATTCAGGAGGCTGAGGCAGGAGAATTGCTTGAGGCCAGTAGTTTAAAGCTGTAATGAGTGATGAATCATGACTGTGAATGACCACCATATTCTAGCATGGAAACATAGCAAGACTGTCTAAAAAAAAAAGACATATATATATAGCTTATTACCTTAGATAATTAATGAGCTGAAAGATGAAAAGTGAAAGAATTTAAATAGAATATGTGACCTTTTCATATATATTATATGATATATGTATAAATATATATATAATACATATATTAGAATAGGCTTTTTACTTTCCACCCCCAAAAAAGATCTTACTGGGATCATTAAAGACATTGCATTGAAACTATAGGTCATATTGGAGATAGCTATGTTTCCATGCTAGAATATGGTGGTCATTCACAGTCATGATCATCACTCATTACAGCTTTAAACTACTGGCCTCAAGCAATTCTCCTGCCTCAGCCTCCTGAATAGATGGCCTACAGCAAGTATGTGTATCCTCACTGGGCTCTACTACCACTTCTATGTATCTTTGTCCTGGAGTTGGAGTCATGTAATGCACAAAAAAAGAAATACAAGGCAAAAGGATTGGAGAGGAAGAATATCAATCACCATCTTTTTTCCGCAAAGAATGTGATTTTACAAAGAAAAAATCAAAAAGTTATATAGATACATTAAGATAATTAATTTCATAAAAGATTTAGGAGGTATATGGATATAAAATCAACATACAACAGTAAAATGCAATTTTATGTATTACCAAAGAATTATAACATACAATCCAAGAATTAATCTAACATTAAATGAGCAAGAGCTTAGTGAGAAAATTATAAAAATTTATTGTCTTTTAAAGTTGTATTGAAAGACAGTAAAACAGACTTAAACAAGTAGAGAAATATACTTAATATTAACAACTAAAAGACAATATTGAAAGATTTCACTTATTCTCAAGTTGATATAAAGGTGTAATGTAATTCAACAAAATATCCCAACACACATATGTAGGTTCGTGTGTGTTTATGTGTGATGGGGGAAGTTGCCCAACTGACTGTAGAATGTAAATGGAAGAGAAAACGATAAAGAAGAGCTAAAGCCATATGAAGTAAGGAAAACTAGATGGGAGGATTTGCCTTAGATAGCAAGAATTGTTATCAATCGTAGCTAAAGTTAGGTGGAATTAGCATACTATCAAAGATTTCTCTTTGGAAGTGACTAGATAGCTAATAAATATATGGACACATGATAAGAAATAATTCACAAAATAGCTGGCATTTTAGATAATGGGTTAAATAGTCAACTTTTCTGTAAATGAAGAGGCTATAATTGTCATCCACTTAGAAAGAAATCAATATTGGATTCCAATCTTACACTATACTCAAAAGTCAATCCAAAGTAGACAAAAACACCTAAATGCCACAGAAAAAAAACTAAGAGTTTAGAAGACTACATAATGTTGAGTTTATAAAAAATTTTCATTTACAATTTATACTTAGACTATCACAACATCCATAAACAAGGTTGAACATTGAGACACAAAGTAGAAAAATGCTTTGTTGAAGTCATAGAGCTAGTAAATCTGGAGCGAAGATTCAATCCTGTTTGTTTACGCCAGGGTGTTCTCTACTACACCAATATAGCTTCTACTTACTCTAGGGAAATAATGGGTACCAAAAAAGCCAATTAAGTACATGAATAGGAAAAAAAATTGGACTCTAATTCTAAATTTCATGTGTTCTGACAATGACAAAGTAAAAAATTGAATAAAATGTTTCATATTCAGGTGTGCATTTATGTTTAAATTCCTAAAGCAAATTTCTTTACAATTTTGATATTTTGTGATCTATCTGAAGAAAAAGCAGAAATATTGCAAATTAAAGAAAGTCAGTATGTATGGACAAAAAGGAAATGGAGATAAGTTTCCAATAGGCTTTACATTTATTTTGCCAGAGACTTGCTGGCTATAGACAAGTAGGTAGAGAGAAAACAGGCTTCCCAACTTTGTTACTGACACCCTATATGGACTTAAGGATCACACTTCAGGTGAAAATGGAAATTGACTAATATTGCAATATTTTTTCATTAAACTCAATTATGTTCAAAATCTTTGTTAAATTAGTAACATTTGCAAATTTAAGTCTCTGGGAAGATGGTCATTGTGTAAACTGGCAAAGACAAGCTAGTTATCAGCACACTTTTGGGAACTAGAGAGATCATATGTATGCAATCATCAGTCTCCATAGTTACTTCTCCCATGTCCAGAGATGGTCTTGGTACCTAGCATATAAAATAGACCTGGGTCCTACTTGTGAAGAGATTTGAACCACCATGAAACTAAAGCAAAACCAGGGATTTCTCCCAAACACTAAATTGTATTAGTATACAGTTACTGGCAATGAATTTCAGAACAAACTACAGGGAAAATGTAGACATCATGGACATTAGCAATGCTGATTGGGTCAAGTTTAGCCTGTCATTTGGATTCTCTATCAATCTCTCTTTTGATTCCATAATAATGATGTTATATTTTATATACATTTTATGATTGTTTAGGAAAAGCTAAAAAGAATATTGCCTAAGAAGATACGTGATTTTTTTTGTCTATAGCTAATAAACTCAGAAATAGCAAAGGTTAAAAAGTGATATTTCTCAAAATGAATATAACTTCCACAGAAATACAACTTGGTCCAATCTTGCCTTCACAGCTTGAGAAACAACTATTTTACATGAATTGGGGGTTCTGTTGACCAATATGATAGTAAAATTTTTAGAATTTATTTGACATTTGTTTGACTGAAGGACCCTTGAATCAGATGGCCATTTTGGTCTCATGGCAAAAGAATGGCTGTTGCAGCAAAGACACAAGTATTAACATGCTTTATTGTGCTAAGACATCATTCGTTCACAGAGAGCTTGAGTCCAGCCTATTAATAAGGTCAACATGATATTTCCGTGTAAGCATTTCTGCATGAAAATGTATTTAACTTATGATAATTCATCTATTTAGTTATAGTAAAAAAAAGCATGATGACAATTTAGAGATAGAGATGATGCAATATAAATGATCATACTATAAAGACTTCTGTTTATTTTCTTATTCAGTATTTTCTTTCTGTGTTTATTTGTTTTCTTTTTTATTATTTTTCTTTCTAGAACATTTTTATTTTGTACAAATATTTTTTCATGACCAGATTTTCTGGACCAGTCAGTTGGCTGAGGGATGAGGAAGTCTGGAAGGCAGATGGCACAGCTGGGGTTGCCATTGCTGCTGTCTTGATAATTTCAAAAAGTTACATTCCAACAGGATGAGCTGGACAGAGGAATGCAGTGGTTTTCAATGTGGACTCTGAGGCACTTCAGGGGACTGCATGTAGGAGAAGGGGACAATGTTAGTAGGGTCCAGGCTCCCCATTACAGTGCCAGTTCAACCAAGGACATTCACCATAATCTGTTTTAAGAACTGAAATTCCACAGGAGATATTTTATTTAAAAAGGGGGCTTAGGTACTATTTACAATTTGTCGATTACTCATTTCTCTGATCAATAAACTGAGATCCAGAATGCTTAGGTGTCTTTTCCATGGTTACTCAGGGAGCTATAAGAAGAATTCCAATTTCCTTGAAGGATAGAAGTTTAAATTGCAACTTCAATTCATTCAGTGAATATTTCATACCTAGGTTAATAGACATGCTGTGACTTTTATGAGTAAAGAAGAGATGGATGTAGAAATGCCATCTACCTTGGCAACCTAAAAGTTACTGAATCATCCGGGTTTGATTCTGACCTCCTAAAATGCCTGCCTTTGCTCTCTCACAGTCTAAAACTTTTCAAAAACATGTGCTCTTTCTTTTTTATATTGAGCACATTGCACATTATAGTAACTGGATGATAACAATAGAAATAGAAATACTTAACACGTTAACATTCACTTATAAAGTTTGGAATAAGCAAATAAAAGATTTTTTTAAAGTCTTCTTTTTAAAAATTTTATGTTAAAGATGTGGGGTACAATTCAGGGTTAGGTATATAAACATTGATCATGCAGGTACCCTTGTTGATGAGGTGTGCCCCACCCTCCTCAGGCAGTTTCCCTCAGCTGCCAATCCCATATCCCCTCCCCTGGCAGTTTCCCACTATTGCCAACTCCTTTCTTATAGTATTATGATAATTGTTTAAGGTCTGCTTATGAGTGAGAAAATATGGTACTCTGTTCGTTGTTTCTGTGATAGATCACTGAGTATGATAGACTCTAAATCCATTCAAGCTGCTGCAAAGTCCATATGTCTGTCTTCTTTATGACTGTATAATATTCATTGTGCATATATACTGCATTTTTTAAATCCAGTCCAGCTTCGATTGGCAGCATGGTTGATTTCAAGTTTCTGTGATTGTGAATAGAACTGCAAAAAAATGCATGTGCAGGTACCTTTTTGGTAGAATGACTTGAGTTCCTCTGGGTATATTCCCAACAGGGGGACTACTGGGTCATATGGAAGGTCAGCTTCTAGTTCTTTCAGAAATCGCCACACTGTCTCCCAAAAAGGTTGCACTAGTTTGTATTCCCACCAGCAGGAAAAGACTTCTTATTACTAGTGTTATTAGTTCTTGGAGTCCTACTCACTAATGTTACTAGTTACAGTTTGAAAAGAACTGAAGCAAGCATTAAATTAAGTAAAACCGATTTACAGCATCAACTTTTAATCATTTCTGTAAATTTTAATTTTCTTTTATGTCTCCTTAATATTCTACTTAATTTTTTTTTACTAAAGACAAATTATTCATGTTGGTTTCTTTTTCAAAGTGCAAAAGTTTAGAAATTAGAGATGTTATGATTCTTGAACATCAAATATGAATTTTAATTATTTGATGGTGATGAAGAACAAAAAGTGGTATTTAGGTAAGTTCTTTTTTTAATGGTATATGTTTTATATTATGCATTGAAGCCTAAATTCAGAAGCCATATAACATTTTTAGAAGTTAATAACATTCACAAAAGATCATTCTTATATTGTGCAAATATTTCCTTTAATTTAATCTCCCAAAGGTACATGATAATGTGCCTTAGATATATTTGATACTGGTTTATAAGCTTTTTCATTTGATCAATAAATGATTAAGAGCATTTTAAGGCTAATGCTTTCATGATGTGATCAATCATTTTAAGTTACAATCTGCCACAAGGGTTTCTCATGTTGCTGAAAGCAAATGATTTCATGATAATGATCACAAGAAGCACATCTGTATGCTGGTTGAAAAGTTAATTAAAATGTGATTCCATCTGGTGGTCCAGTTGGGAATGTCACTATTGGATTTAATCTACATTGAGCTGAAATGAACTTTGCATAATCAAAGGATATAATGCATGAAGATATAAGTGAGTCACTGTTGCACATGTTAATTTAAATCTTTTTTCTTTTCTTTTGCATTTTTTCTTTATAAAAGCCAGAAACCTGGGAATACAATATTTCCCTATGATTTTCTCAATATGGTAACATTTCCCTTTATGTGAGTTTTATCTAACTGCACATTTATTCCTCTTTTCATTTCAGTAGGGTTGATAAAAGCTGATGGAAGCAGAGACAGTCTTTGGAACTGCTGACTTCAATTGCTTGTTTAGTTCTGATATCGTGTGTATTCGCTTCCTAAAAAACTATCACTAACTTGGCTTAAAACACAGATTTAGCATTCTACAGTTCTGGAGGTCAGAAGTCTGAGTCTTACTGGCTAGAATCAACATATCAGCAGGGCTGTGTTCCTTTGGAAGGCTCTAAGGGGGAACCTGCTTCCTTGCCTATTCTAGCTTCTAGAGATGGTCCACACTCCTTGGCTATGCCCATCTTCCATCTTAAATGCTAGCAACGGATGATCCATTTCTTCTCATGATGCTACCTCTCTGGTTTTGATTCCTCTGTTCTCCTCTTCCCATTTTAGGACCCTTGTGATTACACTGAGTCTACCCAGATTATCCATGACAATCTCCTTATAAAATGGCTGATTAGCAATCTAATTCCACCTGCAATCTTGATTCTCTCTTGCCATGTAACATAACATATTCACAGGTTTGGGGGATGAGAATGTAGGCAACTTTGAGGGTCATTATTTCGCCTCTTGCTCATTTTAACTAGTTTATTCTAGTCCTATGCTTGCGTAGGCAGTGATGCCTTGACTTTTCTCACAAAGAAATGGAAGGAATTTTTTCTTTTTGGTTTCACTAATATTTACCATTTTGCACAAATGTTGACAGCTGTTTTTAGTTATGTATGGTAATATGATGCGTGTTTTCCCTAAGGGATGAAGAACTGGAGATAAAACTCACATTCAATGGTGCATCCCTTGGTTATTATTGCAGTGTACAATCGAGTACATAAAAAATTCCATTTCTTTGCATGGAAAAGCATAAGTCTTTTGTCAAAAACGAACTCAGAAATTTCATGGTATTATTTTTATGATATATGCAATTTTTTAAACTTCTAATTTAATTATTATGGGTTGGTCAGTATTTAATCTAAATTTACTTTCCTTCTTATTTTACTTTGAGAAGTGAAAACTATTTTTTATCATTTAAACACATTTATGCTAAACTTAAATAGGTAAAAAGTTATATTTTGCTTGTTGGGATTATAGCATCACAATTATTAACTCAACTCCAAGTAACAGACTCCATAGGAAATGTGAGTGCATACTTCTGCAAATAAGAATACACTCAATGGTAGTGGATTCACTGGGAGCCCAAACCTCATCATTACACCATATATCCACGTTATAAACATGCACCCAATGAGCTAACCATTCCTGCTAGGATATTCACACTGCAAGCAAAAATTATTGGCATTTATGAGACAATAATTTTAAACTTCAAAAAATATAAGATATTTTCATGCGATAAGACGTTTAGTCTATCAATCAGGTTTTAATCATACAAGCAGAACTGCTAGAACATATATTTCTATATGAAGAGATTTGTAATACAGATTTGACACTTTATAACTGTGAGAGCTGGTTAAGCAGTTTCTATTGTCTTTCTTTAAGCTTTACTGGAGCTTAAAGTCTGCAGGGCAGGAAGTGGAGAAGGGAAGATGGATGTAATATAGGAGAGAGCAATGAGAAGCTCATAAGCGTGAGTTTAAGTCAATGAGAACAGACTGAAGCCCATGTTAGTCTTACTGTCTCTGACCTTGAAGATATTTGGTGTCCTGTAGAAGCTGAGGTCAACTGTAATTGAGAAACTGCTGGAGGATCTGGGTAAAGAAATCTCAGGTCTGTAAACAGAAGTGATGTGTGTTGCGTCTGGTCTATGACTTTAAGATAGGACATGCAGGTTCCACATTCTCTTCTCCCTTCTGCTGACTCAGTTCTGACAAGAATGAAGAAGGCTTTGTCTCTGAATCACAATGTGAAGGAAAACTGCCTGACAATCAGAAAAGTCTACTTAGACTGTCATGTGGGTGGGCTATTGCTATGTTAGACCACTGAAATATGAAGGCCTATTGGTTTTAGCAGCCAGTGCTAAGATAACTAATGCAGATGTTAAGGTGAGTGATACAGATGATCAGTAATTAATGTCATTAATGCCTGACAATTCCAGTTTCTGAAACTCTGGTTGCACATGGATTTCTTAGGGTGCTTGAAAATAATGATGTGAGCCGGGCTCGGTGGCTCAGCCTGTAATCCCGTGCTTTGGGAGGCTGAGGTCAGTGGATTGACTGAGCCCGTGGGTTCGAGACCTGCCTGGGCAAATTGGTGAGACCTCATCTCTACAATAAATAATAATAATAAAAAAACAGCCGGACATGGTAGCGCACACCTGTAGTTCCAGCTACTTGGAAGGCTGAGGCAGAAGGATCGCCGGAGCCCAGCAGGTCGAGGCTGCGGTGGCCAGGAGTGGCCACTGCACTCCAGTCTGGGTGACAGAGTGAGACTCCAACTCAAAAATAAATAAATAAAATAAATAATGATGTGAAGGTCAGAAGGTAAGTCCAACAGATCTGTAAACACTCTCTATGGGGGTTTGCTGTTCAACCAGTTTTGAGATTGGCTAGAACTCAGTCAGCTGGCCACACCCAATTTAAAGTGTTAAAGAAGAATAGAAAATTATTAATATTATTTTTTGAGTAATGAACTGTGTTTTCCACGTTTCTCTTATTTGAAATACCCTGCACATGGATCTGATTGGTGGAACTTATACTTCAGCTGCAATTCCTGTATCCATTAGAGTTCTTGTTTATCTCTTAGTGCTAATCACCTCTTGTCAGTTAACATCACTATCTGACCAGGTTCTTATGCCCGCTGCACAGAAAGCCGATTCACAGACAAACGTTGAGGAAATGTTACTCTACATGAATCATCTGCTCACATAGCCATGCCTCTTGGATGCAAGAGAATTGCCTGAACCCAGAGGTTTGAGATCAGCCTGGGCAATTTGATGAGATCTCGTCTCAACAATAAATCAAATAATTAACCATACATGGTGGTGCATGCCTATGGTCCCAGCTACTTGGAAGGCTGAGGCGAAGGATTGCCTGAGCCAGCAGGTTGAGGCTGCCATGGCCATGAATGTACCACTGCACTCTAGCCTGGGTGACAGAGTGAGACTCTGACTCAAAAAAAAAACCAAAAAAACAAAGCATGCTCACTCCCATAGAAAAATTAGAAATAAGTTAGAATAAATTAGAGTAGTGGGATATTTATATACCTAAAGGAGAACATTCAAGTTACTCTAAAATGAGACACTTACAATGATAAAAGTAAATAAATTATCACGCTAAGACAAGAAAAGGGAATAGACATGGACACTTTCTGATAATTTCTTGAGTAGAAAATATTCACAAACCATTCATGTAATCATTCATATAACTTTTTTTTTCTTTCAGGGAATTGGTTTTTTCATTTATGCTTAAATTTTTATTGATATAAATTATAGAGAAGAACAATAGAGACTGTGATAACTAGGATTTCTGTTGAGAAGTAGATGCACCTCTTCTGCCAGGTCAGCAGTGAAAGGAATGAAGACCTTCTAGGCAGTGGTTGGGCAGGTTTAAGTGAGCAAAGGATCTGAATAGACGTTTCTCAAGACATGAAAAGCCAAAGGTGTATGGAAAAACGCTCACATCACTAACCATCAGGGAAATGCAAATCAAAACCACAATCTCACTCCAGTGAGAATGGCTGTTATAAAAAACACAACAACAACCAAAAACAACAACAACAACAACAACAACAGATACTGTCTAGGATGTGGAGAAAAGGGAACTCTTACATACTGTTAGTGGGAATGTAAATTAGTATAGTCATTATGGAAAGCAGTATGGAGAGTTCTCAAAAACTAAAACTAGAACTACCATATGATCTAGCAATCTCAATACAGGGTATATATCCAAAGGAAAAGAAATCAGTATCTCAAAGCAGTATCTGTAATCTCATGTTTGTTGTAGAACTATTCACAATAGCCAAGATATGGAAAAAAAACCTGTTTATTAACAGGTGAATGGACAAGGAAAATATGGTACATAGGCACAATGGAATATTATTTAGCCATAAGAATGAAATACTGTCATTTGCCTCAACATAGATGAAACTGGAGGTCATTGTGTTAAGTGAAATAAGTCAAACACAGAAAGACAAATATCATATGTTCTCAATTACATGTGGGAGCTAAAAAAAGATGATCTCACAGAGCTAAGAACACATAGTGAAGGGAATTCTGGGAAATGTTTAGCCTCACCAAGCCAACACACTTCAAAGACACCACATGTAGTCTGAGAATATTTATGATGTAATATTTATCTCCAGTAATTCTCCAACCATCAAATACAACACATAACCTTGCTCTCCTCTGCTCCCTTTCCAGCAATTTGAGTACTGAGTTTGTGTGTCTATTAAAATATAAATCACATAGTCTTTTTCTTTGGGATAGAAAACACCAGATGATAACACCTTTGGATCTCTCATTTTTCTTTTTCAATATATTGTCAGATGTCACTGGTCTTATCAAACCAAAGGATAATTTATTTTATTTCAGTAATGAGAAAGCGGTAGGACAGGCATTAAGACGCCTGCTCTTATGGCAACATTATACTGTTAAGTAAAAGAAACTAGAAAATTGGTGATTATTGGTATAATTTCGGTTTTTTTAAACAAAGCCTTTCTCCCTTGAATTTTATTCCTAAAAAAAGACTTTCTTACATTATTTGGATATTTTCATTTATTCATTATTTTATTTCACATTTTCCTGTCAGATATGTACAATTAATACACAGGCATTTTTTTGAAATCATCTTTTATAATATTCTGCTCTAACAATTGGTGAAGACAAGTATGACATTCTTTGACTTAAAGAAATTGGCAAAAGTAATTATGAATGTATATACACATACTCAAAAAGGACCTGGAATATGAATAAAGAAAAAACATAGTTTTCTTAATTGGATAGTTAAGGCAAAAATTGAATCATTTGGGCTGTTTTATCTTCAAAATTGTCCTTACAATTATATAATTTTTATATTTCAGAATTATCTATAAAAAAGTTGCATCTCTTGGTATCATGTCTTTGACCACTGTAAATATATAAGGACTTAAAATTATACAAATAGCACCTTTACCTTAATTAATCATTTAAAAATTTAAATAATGTTCCTAATAGGTATTTTTTTGACATATGATATCTTGGTGCACTCTTTGACAATTTTGGAGTTAAGTACCTAACTATACACTTCCCTGATATTCATTAAGAATATGGTAATAAGAGTAGGGATACAATAAGAGCATAAAAGTCCATTTTATAAGCTTACACTAACTTTCTGTTCATTATAGAGTAATTATGCATCTTCCTACTACACATAACAAGGCTCTAATTATATTGAAATGTTCAGGGGATGATATAAACCATAGAGGTAAAATGTATGTGGTATGCTCATGTCATTTGGATTATAAATGTACTTATAGCATTCTGAGCACAATTTTACCATTTATTTTTTATACGTGTAGTAAAAGAGAAACTTCAAATGAGGAGACTTTATAGTTTCTGCTTCACTATAAATCAGAATGCGATTCTTTTCTGGGATCTGCACTGCAGATCTTTACAGTTCATTCTACCTTTAATGAAATCTGAGAACAGAAATCAAGAAAGGCTCTGGCAAATCCCTGGTCAGGGACGTGTTTTTGTGACTTGTACTCCATCTTACTTCTATAACTTTTCAGATGTTATTCTTGTTCGTTGTTCAGGAACATGTTTATTCTCAAGGCTAGGACATGCTTGTCTTGTCCAAGGATTGAATTAATCATCCTCAAATTAATTTTTACCAAATTTTATTTACTAAGGTTTTCCCAAACTCAGTTTTTCTAGAGCATTGACTTTTACCCTGTAGACTGTAAAACTTCCTGAAATTCCATGTAGAATTGTGTGTTATATATAGATACTAATTTTTCCAGAGACAAAAGATTCTCACTGGGGACTATGACCAACAAAAATATGAGTGGCCTCTTTAGAGAGTTTCTGAATCACTTTTCCCCCTCAGTCCTCTAAAAAAAAAAAGCCAGTGAAAATGAGAAATACTTCAGCACTCACTGCATAGCATCTGACAGTGGTACCTTATTTGGGAATGTAATGTACTGTGTAGCAAAGAAGGCTGTGATTGTGAGGACCCTGAGAGCTCTGCTTTTAAATGAATGAGTCACACTGTAATACTGGCAACAAATTATTTAGTCCCAAACTTCACTCATGCTATTCTAGTGTGTATTAAGTAAGCAAGTGAAGTAAACCAAACAAAAAACATTAAAAATCTATTTGTAAATGTTTTTGATGATACGACCAAAGGTGTCAGTCACATAACACCTATTCCTCCATCTTTTTTTGAGATTTCTCATTTTAAATGTCTTTTGAAGAACTAAATACCACCCCAAGTCTATACCATTACAGATAGTTAAGGTAAAAACTATAAGCCTTCTCTTTTGCCACAAGATCTAGACCCATTTCTGTTCTTTTCTTTCTTTTTTTTTTGCCTGTGCCTAAGTCCAGTCACTGAATGACATGTTCTTTAAAAGCATTATTGATATAGACATTGTTCCAGAACTTTAGATATAATGAGGTTTAGGAAGAAGAAACATCAGGTCTTGGTAACTTATAAATTGTGAAAAAAGGAAGGGAAAATAGGAAACTAGTATGACATACATGTTTATTGTTTTGATAACTAGTGGATAGAGTCTTTACACCACTGGAAAGTTGTGGATAGAGTCTTTACACCACTGGAAATTTGTAGCAAATGCTACAAATAGAGGTTTGATTTATTGTTTATAAAAAGTAAATTACACTTGAGAAAACTTTATACAACACAGTAGAACAAAGTTAAGAATAGCAGAGACAATTAAGACAGCAAAAAAAGTTTGATAGCTAAGATAGTGGATAAAATGTTAATAATGAAGTTTAACTTGAAGGTGTAAAAGTGTGTTTTATCTATAATCATTATAAGAAGTATGAAAATTGAGAAAATATTCCTTTGTCATTCAAAGACTATTATTAATTGAAAAAAACCACTCATCACTGACCACTGATGACCAAATGATGTTCCAACATACAGTTTTGATGTTTCATGTTCATCTTACTGTTAACTTAAACAAAAACACCAATCAATATTCTTGTCATAACAATGCCCATCTTTCAATTGTTACCATAGGTTGACTATAGATACATATATTACAAAAATTCAAATATTCTGTGAAAATAAATTAACTACATGAAATTTACAATGAAGAATACTGCATATTCTGTTAGTATGTATAAATTGTATACTACACATTCTTGGTATCAATAGTTTATAATAAATGTATGTATGAATATGTATGCAGACTTTATTTTGTTCATTGAGTGCATATTAAAGACTATTGCCTTAGACGTGGAAACAATGTGTTACCACTTTCATGGTGTCTAAGTAGTGAC
The DNA here is from genome assembly GCF_000164805.1 of Carlito syrichta. Lineage (NCBI taxonomy): Eukaryota > Metazoa > Chordata > Mammalia > Primates > Tarsiidae > Carlito > Carlito syrichta. The sequence goes on from NW_007248618.1 coordinate 29,526, forward strand.
ATTTTGAAGTTAGCTGGCTAGATCCAGAAATAACTTAATAAATATTCAAAGAATATTTCCTAGCTCTACAATCATAATCTTACACTAATACATTGGAAGCAAATGAAATGGCTAATTAAAACTGAGAAAATGATATTATTTACATGGCATTTTATGGATTTTCTTTGTTCTATTATGTTGCATAAAGTTTTCTCAAATGTAATTTACTTTTTAGAACGGGGGCTAGAGAACAAAACTATATTTATACAGAATTTCTAGCTTTCATACATTTCCAAATATCATCTAATTGATCCACATAAAGTTTGTGACTAGATGGGAAAAGTATTAGTATTTTAGAGACACATCTGAGGATATGGGGCTTGAAGAAATGACTTTTACTCAGTATTGTACAACCATTCCCTGCCAGAACTGAGAATAGAATTAAGAACCTTCAGAGGTCCCACCATTAAAGTCAGCCACCTCCTCTTCAAATAAATTCTCCTTTTTATCATAACTGCTGACCATGTGCTTAAACACTTTTTCACTCTTTCAAGATAGAGAAATACAATGGACTAAGATGGGAATAACAAATGGTACTGGGGAAGGAAGTTCTCCGGTGTGTTTCAGGAAAGGATTTTTTTCCTCTCCTCTGTGTTCTGAATTCTGAATGACAGTTTTAAGATTGCTTTTTGTTTTAATTTATGTTGTGAGTTTCTTTCCATGATTACCAATGACTTCTCACATGAGTGTGCAATCATAATAAGAGTCAAACACCAGCAATTTCTTGAGTTATAAAATAATAAAATACCCCTAAATGATATATCACAGACGCCAATACTTTTACACCAGAGGTGTGGTGACACCTACAAATCATCTCAGCATTCCTTTTGAAATTTCTGTTCTTACTTGTAGAAATTAAGGGGGAAATGTGTAGAGAAAGTGTTATCCAGAGAAAACAAATATGACTTCAGCGAAAATAAAAGATTCAGAGGTTCAATAATACTTATGCAAATTAAGAATAGGATGCTTATCCCTCAATTTTCCTTGCATATTTACTCTTTACCCATATTTTTAAAGATCTAAAATCTTAGTACACAATATTAAAAATAAAATATAGATGACTGATTATGGTTTCAGGAAATGCCTTTATTCAAATACACAGTCCTACTACGGGTCCCATAAGAACTATAATTCAATAATTGTTCTATATACAGAAATAGGATTAGTTCTACTCTCTAGGCTGACAACCACATTCAACTGGCAAGCAGTCAACAACACACTGTGACTGTGGATGAAAACGACTTTCTTACAAATATGGGAGGAATATGTTTCCTTACAGGTTAGTAGATAACAATCCATCAATCAATCACTGAAAACACAACACAACATAAATTACACACATAATAATAGGAAATTCCCTCAAAGAGACAAACATTTGCTTAATTTGTTAAAGCGAGTGAGTTATTTATCTTGGGATAACAAAAGAAACCCTTTGGTATTATAGAATGCTTCCAAGCCATGATTTTATAAAACACCAGAGCTTTCTTTACCATTTTGCATCTACCATAAAAATGTTGCAGCTTTTACCTATATGTAAAATATTAGTTTTCTCAGGATTTTAGCATTATAGAACTCCAGTTAATACACATTTTGGTGATACAAATGATAATTACTATATAATAGGCATTAGGACACACTTTTTTATTATCCCATTTAATCCCCATGAGAATCTTCAGGGTGCACGCCGTTGTGTTTTTTCAGATAAGGATGCTGAGGTGAGGAAAAGATACATATCTTACCAAAAGGAATAAAGCCTGCAGGTGTTGGAGATCTGCCTGATTCTACAATCTCCTTAGAAATTTAACTCATCCCCATGGGAAGAAAAGGCAACCAGACGGAAGAAATTTCTTTTTTTATATAACCTGTGAAAATCTGATTAATTTTGCTTCTGTTTAGTTATCGACAGAGAACACACACTGTACTGTCTTCAAACTCAGTGATGCCATTTTGACACAGCAGTGACACCAGAGTGATGCTGGATTTTTTCCCTTATGTTCTGATCTACCTTCATCTGTAAATTGAGAGATTTTATTTGTTGCCTCCAGTTAGAATTATAAAATGTGTTTTTTCTTCTTTTACTGCATTTTGTACTATTATACCTTAAAACAGTCTTTTCTGTAAAATAAAAAAGAAACAAAATAACTTAATTTTCCAGTTTATAAATGTTAGCAGCAATGACTGCAGCTGTACATTGTCATTGTCTCCATTTATCAAGCAAGAAATTTGCGTCTTTTTTTTCTGTTTAAAGTTACAGCTTGGGGCTCTCTGTACAGGGATGGTCAGATTTACTTGAAAAGAATGCATTTGGATAAAAACCAAACAAAACAAAAACTACCTAGTTATCAAAAAGGCTTTAAATTACCTGTTCTATGTCTTAATTTTTTAAAATTTAAAAATAGAATTATAAGGTTTGATTGGAGCTTAGCAGGTCCAAGTTGAACTAAATGCTCTCTAAAGTATCTAGAATTGCATAATGTATGATAACTCTGCCTTGGAGCACTATAATTTTTTTTCTTAATTTCATTATTTGTATTAATTCACATCTTGTTTTCAATTTAAGTTCTCCACTGCAGTTGAAGATCTTCACTCTAACTCTTAAATCAAAATAAACCTCAAACGCTCAAACCTGCCTCTCTTCTTAATAGAACAACATTGTTTTTTAAAATGTCATCTTCATTATTTTAAAAGGACAGATCATTTTCCCTCTTTAAAACAGCCCAAGTTATTAATAAACAAACATGATTCCAATGTCTGAATTATGGTCTCCTGAAGCCCTGATTCTCCACATAAAACAAAGAAAAAAACTTCATACAGGTCCTCTTATTGCTGAGAAATGAAGCTCCTTTTACTTGTCTAATTTTCTCCTCTCATTGAATTGTATACTGGGATTTCCTTGAAAAATTTAGAGGTAATAGGTGGCAAAAGATTTAATTTGGTAAATTTTAGAAAATGCTTTAAATTGTTTCAACTGATGCATATTCTCAAACTAAAATGAAACCAGAATTGTCATCATAAAATATTTATTTCCTCATTTGTTGAAAAGAACACTAAGAAAACAACATCAAAGAAATACTTTGAATTGCCTTTGTTAAGATCATACTATGAGTATAATTTAAGTTAGAAGTACAGGTAATTTTACTTCCATTTTGGAGTGGGGAGGAACACACCAAGAAAAGTTCTGTCAAACATGAAGGTTGTTCAGTTGCCCTGAGTTAAAAAGTCATGAAAAAGAAAAGTTTGAAACATTTTATTAATACTATGCTACAGCAATTTCTGCTTTTTTTCCTTAACAATTACACAGGTAATTACTGTTTTGCAAGAACTTGAATAAATTTCAAAGACGGAATGAGTCGTCTACAATACTGTGCTTATTAGAAATATATTGAGTGTAACATTTTGCACTTTGTAGTGCGTTTCTGAAAACTAATCACTCTGTAAGTCGAAATAGAATCTCATTTCTTTTGTTTGAGTTCTGCCAGATAGGTAGCAAAGTAAGGACTATCTATCAGTAACCATTTACATAGAGGAATCGGATTAGATTTCCTATGCTTTTTATTTAAGCCATTAGCTCTTTAATTGATATTAAATCATTATATGTCAAATATCTGGATTTCTTGGCAGCAATGCTGATAATATTCACACCTTAAACTGTGAATATGTTCAGCCAATAATAAGGTCTGTTTTTTTCCTCAGTTAGCAAAAGGCCATTGTAAAAACAGTTCTCTGCTATACTTTTTAAAAAGCAGACCAAAGTATTTTAACAAGTAACTTACAGCTATTAATATGAACAAGCAAACAAACTTCTGATCTAGGCATGCCTATATGTTTGCTTCAGATTAAGAAATACAAATAGCCAAACCAATAACAGATTAGCTACCTCTTGGATTAGAAGAAGTAAAATAATATAATAGATACTAGAAATTGAATGTTTTCTATGGTGCTAGCCCTGTGGCTAAGCATTTTACATATATTAACTTATTTAATCTTTGCAAAAAAAATCTATGAGGTAGGTTTATACACTTTTATGAATGAAGAATCCAATATTCAGATAATTTAAGTTATTTGCCTAAGTGGTGCCTTGTAGCTAGACTCGAACTCATGTCTGTCTCATTCTAAAGATCATGCTCTTACATCATTCTGTGATGTTGCCTCCTTGAATAAAAGCTAAGTGATACCACGAAAATGAATGAGAAGTGTCCTGGCCAGCTTTAAGAGAATGATCACAACTGCTCAGCAAATCATTACTTCTAGAATGGCCTCTGGATCTGAGAAATCAGCAGTTGCTGAAATAGCCTTAATTATACAGGAGTAATTACGCCATAATCACTTAGAATGGTACATACGACACAGACTGGATTATCAACTACTAGAGATCAATGGTCAGGGAGTCAGCATGTTTGCAACTGAACCTTGATCAACAGAGGTTTGAACTTCATAAGTGGCACTTATATGTGGGTTTTCTTTCCCCTCTGCCACCCCTGAGAGAGCAAAGCCAACACTTCTTCTTCCTTTTCCTAATGCTACTCAACAAGAGGACAAGGATGAATATTTTTGTGAGGATCCACTTAATGAATAGGAGCTATAGTTTCTCTTCCTTACAATTTTCTTCATACCATTTTTTCTCTAGCTTACTTTATTGTCAGAATACCATATACAATACATATAACATAAAAATATGTGCTAATTGGTTGTCAGTGGCATTAGTAAGACTTTGGTGAATAGTAGGCTATTAGTAGTTAAGTATTTGGGAAGTCAAAAGTTATACAGGGATTTTTGATTGCATAGAAAATTGGCACCTCAAGCCAGTATTGTTCAAAGGTTAATGGTATATTTAAAATCCTTCCTTAAGTGATTTTTAAACTTAAGATTGTGTTTTAAATGCTCAGATGGAAAAGAAAATATTGTTTCTGACACACAGACACCCTCCTGCTCAGTTGCTGAAACTGTCTTAAGAATAACATTTATCATAAAAAAATAAGTGCAAAGGAAAATTAGTATTGGTACGCAGAAGCCCGGTTGTCAGAATAAGTTTTCCCTCACTGAACACACACATCATACTCATATAACAGTGATGAAGATTTACAAAGACTCTGAGAAAGTTTCATAATCAATTTTTTTAAAACTCTCTTACTCATGGAGAGAAAAGGATGACATGCTATTCAGAAGCAAAGAACTAATAAACTGAATGAAAAAAAATGAGAGAGTTGGGAAGAAAAAGTACTTCAATGCTCATGAGATAAATGTTAAGAAGACAAAAAAGTTCTTTTTGTAATTGCTTCTATCAGAAAGTTATGATCTTTTGAAATGTAGAATTATTCTTAAAGACATGAGTGTCAACCAGGACATTACAAATTAAATAGTAAATTATTGCAAAATTAAAACCTAATTAAGCAGTGATTGAAAAATGTCACAGTTAAATAAAATAATTAGTTTCTACTTACATATTTTTAATTATAGTTAAATCACGCTATAACTTTCATAACATTTTTATGAATATACATTTATTCTTTTATTTTTTTACAGAAAAAATGTGACTGAATCTTTTGCTAAACTATATATTTTTAGTTATCCTTTTCCCAATTAAGGCCCAATTATGTATCCTCTAATTTTGGAGTAGCAGCTTCCAATTAGGGAAGATTTTATTTCCCAGGGAACAGCCGACAATGTCTGGAGCCATTTTGGGGTGTCACAATTTGGAGTGTCACACTTTGCTATTGGCATTTAGTGAGTAGAAGCCGGGGTGTTATTAAACATTTTGCAATGTACAGGACACAAGCCTCCTCCACAACAAAGTTACTCAGTCCAAAACATCAACAATGCTGAGACTGAGAATGCAGGTATCTATCCTCTTTCTCATAAGCAACAAACAATTCCATCCAAGTTGCTATTTAAAAAATGCTATAATCTGGTTAATTTGCAACAATATAAATGCATTTCTCACAGTTCTAGAAGCTGAAAATCCCAAGATTGGTGTCTGGCGAGGGCCTACTTCCTGGTGCATGCATGACACCATCTTTTTGCTGTGTCATCACATGGCAGAAGGGTGAATATAAATTCCCTTGAGCCTCTTTTATAAAGGTACTAATCCCACTTACGAAGGTTCTGCCGGCATGACCTAATCACTTCCCAAAAGACCCCACTTCCTAGTACTATCACCTTGTCAGACAGGATTTCAGCCTGTGAATTTTAAGGGAACACAAGCATTTAGGCCATGCAGAAGCTTACGCAAAATAAAGTTCCTGAGTACTGCCCTCAACAATCCTGATCTCAAGGGTGGAAGAAAAATTCAGGAATCAGCACTCAGGTTATTTTCCTCAAGTTACATTTTTCTCTTCCTCAGGTTATATTTTTCTCTTCCTCAGGTTATATTTTGAGATAAACCAAAGAAAGTACTCAGATATTTCAATCAAAGTCAAGTCAGCACCAGTTGATGACCATTCTCTAACATGTAAAAATGGGGACTAAAAGGAATTATACACTTCAGTGGGGCTAGTCATGCAACTAGAAATTCTAGTTGAATTTCATGAGTTACTTCCACAAATGTAGCTTTAGATTAGGAGCAGAAGCATGACCTGGAAGTTTATTCGAATTTCAGGGCCCGGTTCACACCTACAGACTCACAATCTGTATTTTCACAAGATCCCTGGATTTTATGGTTGTAGGGCTTTAAATGACGGATATAAAGCATCTCAGTGCAGTGTTCAGCATTTTGACAGTGGTAGTAATGACAGTGTAAATAGGGCAGTGAAGAGAGGTTGAACAAAGGAAATAATTTAATGAAAAAGATTTTTTTTTTTTTTGAGTTGGAGTCTCACTCTGTCGCCCAGACTGGAGTGCAGTGGCTGCTCCCGGCCACCGCAGCCTCGACCTGCTGGGCTCCGGCGATCCTTCCGCCTCAGCCTTCCAAGGAGCTGGAATTACAGGCATGCACTATCACGCCCAGCTGATTTTTTGATTTATTGTAGAGATGAGGTCTCGCTGCCCAGGCGGGTCTCGAACCCACGGGCTCAGGCAATCCACTCACCTCAGCCTCCCAAAAGCGCGGGATTACAGGCTGAGCCACCGAGCCCGGCTGAAAAAGATTTTTTTTAAAAGATAAGAGAGACTTAGAGTATATTAGCTTTGTATTTCTGTGTAACAAATTGCCACAAACTTCATAGCTTCAAATGCCCATTTATGGTGTCACTGATCTGTAGGCATGACTGGGTTTCTGCTCAGGGTATGGCAGGCTGGAACAAGGTGTCAGCAGCTTGTCCGGAGGCACTAGGGAAAAATCCTCTTCTAGTGTCGTTCTTCATGTGAGTTCAGTTCCTTGCAATTGAAGGAGTGAGATTTCAGTTCCTCAAAGGTTGTCAGGAGGGGGCTGCTCTCAGCTTCTAAAGGTCATCCAAATTCCTGGCTCTGTGGCTCCCTCTGTCTTCAGTCAACAATAGTTCACTAAATCATTCTCAAGCTTTGAATCTCTGACTTTCCCTTCTGCCACTAGCCATAGAAAAGTCACTGCTTCAAAAAGCTCATTCGATTAGTTGAGGCCATCCATGTAACCACCCTTTCTTAAAGTCAGTCAGCTGTCCTGTACTATAACCTTATCATGCAAGCAAATTTTTTTGTATTCACACCTCTAGGGCTCATGGGGGGAGGGGCAAGAATTCCTGGAGAGCTTAAAATTCTGTCTACCACACAGAGTCCCTGACCTGATGAGCCTCAAGTGGAGGGAGATTTCTGTGGCATAAGGAAAGAGGAGGTAGAGAAGTGTACTGGTAAACTTCTCAACCTGGCTGTGGAGCATGTTTGAAGACCTCTGTGTTACAAGGTGAGTGGAACAGGTTTGAGGCAGCTGCTATAAGCAATAGAGGAGAAAGTTTGACAGAAAAATATAACAGAACTGTTGCTGGGCAGTGCTGAGATCCAGCAGGAGCCAGGGAGGCCTCACAAGAGTGTGGGCATTTTGTTTTGTACAAGGAAGAGCAGGGATAGGCTGGAAGTGCCTGCTTTACATAGGAGAGAGAAGTAAAGAGGATCACATATCCTTTGTACTTCAGGATTTTAAATAGGTAGATGATACCACTGAATTAATTTCTTTCATGGATTTTTATAAGCCTCAGAAAGACAATTTTATCATCTTCCACGGACTATAAGGTACATGTTGTGGTTACCTTGCTATTAGTAAAGACTCTCTTGAGAGAGTCTTGATAACGACATTCAAACAATATGGAATAGAGGGACAATTATATTATCTTCCCTCACACTTTATTGCAGATAAGAGACTGTGAAGTATGAGACTGACAAAAGGAACGTGTGACACCTCATTTGTCATACACCTCAAGGGACAATAGCCTTGGGAGGATGTTCTTCGTCCTTCACACTTCTTACCCTGGTGCACATCATGCCATGGAAAGGCGAGAGGGAATGCTTTGTGTCTGGCCCACATACCCCTCCCTAAATCAGACTCTACACATCAATGGTGTGCATTTTCAGCTGGACTTCAGGTGGAAGTTCTACTTTCATTTACTGAATAATAATTTCTAAAAATGTTAAACAGATTCTTATTATATAAATGTAATTTTTGATGTAATCAAAATCCCTGTTTGCTTTTCTGTGAAAAAAAATAAATCAGGTGAAAGCATGCAGGTTTATAATGTTTTCATACACAATGATCTCCTTTTTCTTAGATCCAAATTTCTTCTAAGATATTCTTAAGAGTGGTTTTAAGAAATTGTACATACTCTTTTGAAGAAAAGACTTAATTGAGAATTAATCAGTGAGAAAGGCAAAGATCCTACATATCTGTGTCTTTTAAGATATGTTCACGAATGATTTTACAATAAAAAATATATAACACTGTAAATACTGTCTCTCAAGTCAGGTAAAACAGGTCAAGTCACCATTCACAAGATGTTTGAATCACACCTGATTTTTCTGCTTTGCTTTAAATTCAAATATTGTCTGAGTCTGCATAGCTTGGCTTAAGATTGCATATACCGTTGGTCTCTGTATCTGTGGGGTATTAGTTTCAGGACTCCAAGTAAATATTAAAAATCCTCAATTGCTCAAGTCTCTTATATAAAATGACATATTATTTTCATATAACCTTTTTGTACCCTCCCATATATTTTAAATAATCTCTAGATTACTCATAACACATAATGCAATGTAAGTGATATGTTAATAGTTATACTATATTGTTCAGGGAATATTCATAAGAAGAAATTATCTGTACATGCTTTTTTCCAAATATTTTTGATCCATAGTTAGTTGAATCTACTGATATGGTACCCACAGATATGAAAGGTCAACTGTATGAAGTATTATAAAATAACTATTTTTGGAAGCTATCCAAAGCTTCCTTGGCTATTTACATGTGGACTCAAGAAAAACATTATGACAGAGAATGATACAGCTGATATCAACAAATGCAAATACAATTATTTTTAGCACACTCAATTACATGTTCACAATACGGTAGGCATTCCAATATGTCCTCATTTCATGTTCTCAATGTGACATGACAGTTATTATTATCCCTATTTTCTAAAGGAGGAAACTCATTCTCAAAAATGTTGGAATGCTTTGGCAGAGTCCAGTAGAACATTTGGAATTTGTATTCAAAGTCAGTTTCAATTTTTTCCCTAAAGGAAAGCCATGTTGTGCCACTTCTCTGTCTACAAGCCTCTAATGGAATCCCTCTGTCACATAACCTCCCAAAGCATCATCGTTTCCTTCAGCACAGGTCCTGAGCTAGCTCTCACTTCGTCTCTACTCCTATTTTCTTGATTCACTCAGGTTTAGCAGCTCACAAGCAAACTCCCACTTTTCAGCATTTGCATTGTTCTCTCTTTATGAATCTGTTTCCCACAAATTCCAGCATGTCTTGCTTGGTTACTTCTTTCATATTTTTCCTCATGTGTCACCTTATCAGACAAGTCTTTAATCATTCTTCTTTTGCTTTGCTTTTTATTTCCTCACAGAACTTATTTATATATTTTTTACTTGTTCATTGTCTGTATGTTCTCTCCCTTCTCTCTGCATGAGAATAGGACTTTTTGCTCAGTGCTCTGTCCCCTATGCTTACAACAAAGCCTGTCATGTAGTAGTCATTTCAAGATGGTTGAATGAAAATATGAATTCTTAACATTTTATACATCAAGGAAGAACACACTTTATGTGACTGGGTCCCGATAGTCTCAAATCCAGTTAAGGAACATTCAGAAGGAATTTTTGTCAACCCTAAGTCAGCAAAGTCTGAGTAGTGTGGATATAATTTTGAGGAAGAGATTAAAGAATTGATTTCCTGATTTTAAGATAATCAGGGCATAAGTAAGTTCAACAGAGGCAATGTGCTTAGTTTGGGATGAAGGAGAATGTTTCCAAGGATAAAACAGAAAGTAAATTCATCTGAGATAAGTAGAGAAAAAAGAGAGAAAAGGCAGTAGTCTAGAAACATGGGGTCATTTAGAACAGCCTGTGCTGAATCATCAAAAGAGGAAGAGGATTTTGTATATGACCTAAAGCACCAGGAACATCTCCAGGAGATCAAGATAGGGTCATGCAGTGACCAAGTGGGAACGGCAGATGGGGAGCTGGACTGGCCATGGTCCTAACAATGACCTGGCATGAGTGCAGTTTTAGGCAACGTTTCTGGCAAGAAGAGTCTGATAGTTCATGGATTTGAAATGAAAGAAATGGAAAAAAGGAAACTAGCTATGTGTTCAGATCCTACTTTATGTCAGACACTTTTTCAGCCCTTACATACATTGTCTTTAAATTCTATGAACACTCATAAGACATTATTTGATATTATTGTGCAAAAGTATTATGAATAAGAAAATTAGAACTTAGAAAGAATTGAGAAACTTCTTCAAGGTCAGTTAGTTAATAAGTTTCAGCCTTTGTGTTCAAATCCAGATCTGCCACTTTCAAGCATCCATTCTTTCTCTCTGTCGCTCTCTCTCTCTTTCTCACTCTCTATCATTTAATTGTTTTATTGTTTCCATATCTAAGATTTACCAAAGTAACATATGGTAAAAAAAGAAGATTTGTAAAATGTGCATCCAAGAAAAAGCATAAATGTTCCAGTAGTGTTTTGCTTTCAGTTTTTTTGTTCAAGTATTTAGTGCATTTTTCCTTTTGTAATTTATTAATTATTCTCATGTCTTGATGGAGACATGAGACAGTAATACTTAATTGTTCTCATGTTCTTACTATTTGTCATTGGGGGCTGACAGTATTTTTCACACATCTTCATATCTCCAACACTTAGCCACTTAGCATATCATACATGGGGGGGTGCTCAAATTACATCCTATGAAAAATAGTTAAAATTATATAAGCAAGACAATATATGGAAGTATCTCATAAGTATTACCACTGCTATGGATAAGTTTAGTCTTGAGTATGAGATTTAGAACACCTAAAAATAAATTAAATTGAAATTGTATACACTCTCTTGACATGTAGATAAAGTGGTGATTTTGAGAGTATAGAAAAATGTGTTCCATTTTTCCAACCCTCAAGATACAATGTCTTTGTCCTCTCTTTATAAACTATTTTACTCTAATCTGTTTTTGCTTTTAAATTCAAGTCTTTTTCAAAGGAAATCATTTGTAATTCACATTTAAAGAGAAAAGACATGGACTTTCAGTACATATGATTTAAGTCAGAAAACGTTTATGATTATCAGCATCTGGGTCAAGACACCGCCTTCTCAGAAGTATTGGTCCATGAATCATGTTTAAGTTACATGCTAATCTCCATGATGATAAGGTTGTACCTTCTCTGAAGATAAATGGGTCTTTCAAATGGTAGTTCTGCAGTTGGGAATTTTCTAAGAATACAAATTCCACAAAGATATATTTTCTTTTTCTAATGATGGAACACTTCATTCATTTTTTAAAATGATAAATGGCTGTATCCACACATTTAAAACACAGCATGAAGTCATATGTCTACTTTCTTCTTAGAGTTCTGCACTGGAACATTCTAAAATATCTTGTGGCTTTTATTATAAGGTATTATATATTCATTGAGGAAAATGATCTGGAAAATGGTCAATTGATTCTTTTAAAGAATTGACACCTTCAAACTATAGTCTTAGTTACTAAAAAAATCAAGAACTCAGAATCAACAGATAGATTATATTTGAATCTTTGTGTTTGTTTTGGAAGGTCTGTATATTAATTTTCTGAAAAAATTTTAGGCATATAAAAATATGAGGTATAGGAAGCAAACCCATCCAAATAAGCTGTTAAACTTTTACTTAATGTTTTCCTCCTTCACATTTTGTACTGTTTTCCTCTAAATTTTATTAAGATATAATTTGCATGCAATACAGTGAAGCAGTTGAAACAAAAGTTGATGACTTTTGACAAGTATATACAGTTAAGTAACCATCAGCACAATAATTATTCAGAATAATTTCTTCACCCCAAAAGTTCCCTGAGGTTTCTTTGCAGTCAATCCCCTCTCTACAACCCTAAATTAGTGGCCTCTGGCAACTACTGAACTTTAGTCTATCACCATGGTTTTATCTTTACTAGGCTGTAACATCAGTAAAGCATAAGGTAGATACTCATGTTATTTCACTTAGCATAGCATTTTTGAGATCCATCCATGTTGCTGCATATATCAATAGTTCATACCTATTTGTTGGTAAACAGAATTCTATTATATAATAATACCACAATTTTCTTATCTATTTACCAGTTGATGGACATTTTAGTTGTTTCAATTTGAGTATTATAAATAAGGCTGTCACACATATTTGGATACATGCTGTATGTACGCATATCTTTTTATTTCACTTGCATAAATATCTAGGAGAGGAGTTGCTGCATTATATGGTGAGTGTATGTTTACTTCATAAGAAACAGCCAAACTGATGTTCTACATGTTTACTACTGTAGGACATTGTCAGTCTTATTGCCTTTTAGTCGTATGCAGTACTGTCACACAATGGTTTTAACTTGTATTGCTGTCATGAATAACAAAATTAAATGAGCATCTTTTTTATGTGCCTTTTTAATATCTATGTATTTTCTTTGGTGATGTGTTGGTTCAAATTTTTTGCCCATTTATGGGAACAATTTGTCTTCTTATATTATTTGCCTTAAAAGCATGCATGGCCGGGCTCGGTGGCTCAGCCTGTAATCCCGCGCCTTTGGGAGGTTGAGGTGAGTGGATTGCCTGAGCCCGTGGGTTCGAGACCCGCCTGGGCAACGAGACCTCATCTCTACAATAAATTAAAAAATCAGCCGGGCGTGGTAGCGCATGCCTGTAATTCCAGCTACTCGGAAGGCTGAGGCGGAAGGATCGCCGGAGCCCAGCAGGTCGAGGCTGCTGTAGCCAGGAGCGGCCACTGCACTCCAGTCTGGGCAATCGAGTGAGACTCCAACTCAAAAAAAAAAAAAAAAAAAAGCATGCATAGAATCATCTTAAGTGTCCATCAGTAGATGACTGAATGAACACGTTACACATATACACATGCACACCATTATTCAGTCATAAAAATTGAAATCCTGTCTTTCACAGCAATATGGATAGAACTGGAGGTCATTATCTTGAATGAAACAACTCAGACACAGAAAGTCAAATACTGCATGTTTTCACTTGTAAATGGGAGCTAAGTAATGTGCATACATGGATGCAGAGTGTGAAATGATAGACAGTGGAGTCAGGTGGGTGAGAAGATGGCAGGGGATGGATGATGAGAGATTACTTAGTGGGTACAAAGTACATTATTTGAGTAAAGACTCTGACTCCACCACTATATAATCTATACATGGAAGAAAATTATACTTGTACCCCATATATTTATACAAATAAAATAAATACGAGCATGTAGGAAAGCAAAGAAAGCAGCATATTTGGTTTCAAAATATTGACTCTTGCCTGCTGCTGTTCCCTGAGGTCTGAGACCCATGCAATGAGATCTGCTTGCTGATCTCCCAGGGACTAGAGACTAAACTCTTGAATATAATTTTGAGAATCAGAGTCTTGAATAGATACAATGGTAGACTCCTTCATAGACCTTTTTAAATACACATGTGATTTTCTCCTTAAGCCTAAAACTGTCCTTAAGAAACCTCAGAAATAGTATATTTTCCTTTTTTTTGTCCCATGCCACATCTGGCAATAAAGATAGCCTCTATGCAAAACACTATTTATTAATTTAGTGATAATACTTCAATGGCTTCTTATTTATTCATTAAAGTTTTGTATACCTGAGCTTAGTGTGAATTCTAGACATTGTTTATTTCTTATAAATAAAGCCTCATATCATATGCTGTCAGAAGCAAGAATAAGGCAACCAAATTAACAACCAAAAAAAATGTGTTGAGTATCTAGTTCAGTTAACAAATATTAGGTAGGATGCTAAAAAGTCATAAAGTTTCTTTTTGACAGGAGAACCAATCAACAGCTAAGTGATTTTCACTTGAAGTCTTCAAGTGGTTGTAGTCAGAAAGCAGCTGGGACTGGAGTCATCAGAAGACTCCATTGGATGTGATGTCCAAGATGGCACATTCACATGGCTGCCAGTCAGGGCTGTCTGTGGGCTGGGTGCTCAGCTGAGATTGCCAGTCAGAGTGCCTACATGTAGTCTCTCTATGTCATAGAATGGCAGCTACAGAACTTTGAGATGGCAAAGAAAAAAATTGGCCTGGAATTGACAAACATCATTTCCACCATATCCTTTTGGTCAATGAAGTCACTAAATTTGGCCTAGATTCAAGAGGAGGGGAATTAGTCTCATCTCTCAATGGGAGATGAATGGGTAGCAAAGAATTTTCATCAACTTTAATACATCCATATTTTTAATACACTCTATCAATGTTTCTTATAAAAAATCATGCAATTAGAACACTTAAACATTTTCTCTAGTCTCCTGGTTTTAGTTATGTGGTCTGGAATTTTGGTTTTGTTATATTATGGTTATATTTTCATATTGTGTTATTTACTACAAAAATCATTACATTGATGTTTTGTTTTGCAGCTTATTCTCCCTAGTATATAGACTTAATTTTATGTTAAAATTATTTATATGGTCAATCTAATTCTATAATATACAACTTACCCCTTCATTCTATATACCTCTTCGAGGAGTTTAGTTTGGAACAGTGAAGAGATTATTTCTGAATTATTCATTTTCATGTGTTTTGGTTGGTTAGATTATGTCTTCTCATTTTCATTTGCACATAGCTTATATGCCTCTTCTATCTATGTATATCTAAAATCACTTTCTGTGGACATAAAAAAATATTTCTACCAAAGAACTCTAAATGTGGTTCAACTGTCTTCTGGACTCCCATTGTTTCAAAGAATAGTCTGATTGTATTTTCCCATATAGGGGACTTGTATCTTCTTTTTGGAAGACCATGGAATTTCTCTTTTAGTGTAATCGTTTTATCACTGTGTTTGCCTTTTTATTCACATTGTTTGGTATACAGGGTATCCTTTCGGTATGCAGATTTTGGTCTTTATTCATTATAGGAAAATTTATTTTATCCTATTTGTCAAAACGTTTTCCATCTCTTCTTTTTGCTCTGCAATCAGTTTCATTTACTGGTCTGTTTCTCTCTCTCTCTCTCTCTCTCTCTCTCTCTCTGTGTGTGTGTGTGTGTGTGTGTGTGTGTGATTTCTCAAATCCGCCTTCATACTGCTGATTGACTTTTCTGTAGTACCAGAACTGTACCGCATCTAATGATGTGAGGTTTGTTTTCTATACTATTTCATTTACTTTTCAAACTTTAGTACCTACTTTTCTGTTTTCCCCCATCACCAATCAGCCTCACTTCCACTTTTCTGTGAAGGGTCAAAGTCAGATTAGAGAAAATGGCATCTTTTCATGAGAATGACTGTAGAACATTCAAATTGAAATAAAGATTTGAATGTTTTACAGAGTTCACTTTTGGTTTCATAATATGATTTATTATGGGAAGTACTGGAATATTACATACACAACACAATATCTTATTCTGTTTTGTTCACTGATGACTTCTAAGAGCCTAAATCATTGAAAAACATAGAAAAGATGATCAACACTTATTGTATAAATATTGAAAGAAGAAAAAAGTGGTATAGAACCAAGAATACAGAAATTAGAAGTCCTGGCTGCACGGTAATACTGCTTGTAACACCTCCTCACCATGTAAAAGATATTCCATATTTTCACAAAAACATTTGTAATATTCTTTCTGATACTTTCTTAGGGTCTTAGCATGGATCAAAGTTATAACATCATTGAATGAGTGTGAGCTTCAGTGACAGTTACTTCTGTTGTAAATTCATATTTTTACACCCAATATAAAATTAATACTTCAAGCCTTGGTTTTCTTTTCTGTAAAATGAGTATGATCCTAAATTATTAATTTTTACAATATGTAAAGGGGACTGAAAAAATTCTTGGTACTTTGTTGATAATGAATATTCCTAGTATTATTAGTTGTTATAATATTTGTTAAAGACTTTAATAGATTCTATAGAGAACTACAGGGATCTTCAAATTATGAATTGCCTACATTCTAGTGTTTGTAACTAAGAATACTCCTCTTGTGCCTAAAATATCTTTGTAAATTAGCATTAGGCTTATATACTGGCATACTATATTAAATTTATCCCATAATAAAACTGAAATGCTAGAAAATATTAGAAGGTCACTTTCTTCTCAAAATTACTTTAAGAATTACTTTTAATCAGCCATGTAGTCCATTTCACTCTCTTGACTGACTTGTGCTCACATTGGATTGTGAATGCTTTTCATGACCTGAAGATTGACTGTAGGTTATGAGTAGTTCTCCTTACTCTTGATCCTCAAAGAAGGATGTGGCTGAGAGGGAAAAGTGGGGAAGAGTCCTCAGTGTTGGGACAGCATGTAACTGACTCACCCTCAGAGATACAAAGTACCAGCTCTTCCTCTCTGATTGTTAGGAACAAAAATTAAAAGGTAGAAAAATAGAGTGAAGCTAACATCTGTGGTATTTTACCTGAACACTGTTAATTTCCAATTGCTTTGATAACCAATTATTTTTCCTAATGGAAACATACTTCACTATGATTTTAGAGGAGCTGACCCCATATTTTCATCCTCCTTATGGGAACCCATAGCCCTAGCTTGGCCAATTAGTGTGCCCCTCTTTGCTGGATGTATTGATCAGTGTGGTGATGAGCATGATAGCAGGAGTCAAGCCAAACTGAGCATCTCCATGGATTGATTATTTTGGTCAACTCTTTCCAAAAATATATTCTCATTTCATTAAAGCTGGTTGGCTGTCATTATGTAAGGTTTTATCCACCAGCATATGAAATAAGACATGGGGAGACATAAATCCAACTATGCCTGCACTGTTTAGTAACATGAATAAACTCTCTCCTGTTTTTTTCTCTTTAATCTAGGTTTTTCTTTTGTCTTAAGCTAATTTGAGCTATAGTTTAGTTACTTTGATATTGGAAAATTGGAGTGCTGCAAGTAATAGATCAAAAGTATGAAAGACAAGTCAAGATAGAGTAGAGATATGGAAAAGCTTCATCCCATCTGGGACATTGGCAGTCTTTTTTACTTGGTAGCAAAATTACAGATTTAATTATGGCCTCTTGTACTTGCAATTTAAAATGTAAACATAAAGAGGCTTGAAGTTTTAAAGTTTAGTAGAAAAATGTCAGCATTTCAGAGCAAATTGGCTACTTCTTATAGTTTCCCAAAAATATTGGACAAAAAGAACAAGTTTAAATCCAAGCTAGCTTGGCTGTAAATGAGAAAAGAACATCCCTTAAGGGAGAATGTTTTTTTGTTGTTGTTTTGTTTTGTTTTGTTTTTTGAGTTGGAGTCTCACTCTGTCGCCCAGACTGGAGTGCAGTGGCCGCTCCCGGCCACGGTAGCCTCGACCTGCTGGGCTCCGGCGATCCTTCGGCCTCAGTCTTCCGGGTAGCTGGAACTACAGGCGTGCGCTACCACGCCCGGCTGATTTTTTGATTTATTGTAGAGATGAGGTCTCCCTGCCCAGGTGGGTCTCGAACCCGCGGGCTCAGGCAATCCACTCACCTCAGCCTCCCAAGGCGCGGGATTACAGGCTGAGCCACCGAGCCCGGCTAGGGAGAATGTTTTTACTTATGACCTACAGTCCATGAGAAGTGTCAGTCAAAAAACAAACAAACAAACAAAAACCTCACCAACTTCATAGTTCTTGGGAGGTCAATTTATTTGCCTGAAGTTTTTGTGAAACAGGTAGTAAAGTTGGCGATACCCTGGAGATGAAGATGAAACTAGAGAATGGAAAGGAGAGATCAATTTTCAAAAATCTACTTTCATGTCTTTTGTCATCTACCTTCTACTTGAAAAAAGTAAAAACAAAAATCAATTACCCTAATATTCAGATCCATCCCCTGAGTAAAATCTCCAATTGAGTGGCAATTAATATTGCATAATTAACACAGCACTTTGTGTTGCTGGCAAGAGCTACTGTGAAAGCAGTTAGGCTGAGGGTTAACTAGCTGGGCACCAACGACATTGCTGTGCGGTGTGGATATTCAGGCCAGGGTTTGGACTCAAGGGCCATGCTTGACTTGAACAATGTAGATTTCTTTATGGGCTCATTGAGTGGACAAAATTCAGAATAGCCAAAAATTTATTGACATTAGTTTTGTCTAAAGATTGGCGAATAAGGGCCAATAGTTGTCTAACACTTAAGGCATACCTCAGAATTTTAAAGCCACATCTTCAGAAAGAGGAATGCATAGCCCCAAGAAGGGGAATCTTATCTAATGCCTTGTATGTGACTATGACAGCAGAGAGGAAAGTTATTTCTGAAATTCAGTAAGCAAAGCTGTCAAATCAGTTTATCAAGGGAATCATCCCTTGCCAGGGCAGGAATCCCTCTCTCTGTCCAATGGGATATGTTATATTTTGTTTCCCTTTCTTCTATTTTCTAATGTGGCATTTAAAAATTTATATTATTCTTTTTATTATATTCATCACTATATTTTGGATACTGTGTTATTCATGTTTTGGATATTAGATAACTATTGGTTCTGTATTCATGAGGAGATGTTCTGAACCTGTCAAACAGAAAGGTCATGATTCCTGAACTTAAAGATGAAGGCAGTCACAAAAAAAAAAAAAAAAAATTTCCTTTGGAAAGTAGGAATTGTGGCTTTGAATTTTACCAGCAATAGTTGGCTTATTTAAAGAGACACTTTAAGAAAATTATGTTTGACAGAAGTGTGCATAGATATAAGGCAGTCAGTGATTGGATTGTTGTTTCTGATTTCCACACAAATCTTCTTCCTTCTGGTAACGAAACCATCTTTCCCGTGAGGAAACTGTTCCATGTGAATTTGGTAGGCTGTCTGCATACTCCCATAGTGGTGTCCAAGTGAGTCAGGCCTGGCCAGTAAGCGTGTGCCTCTCATACCTCTTTGGCTGTTGCACTTGTTTGAGAAAAGAGCCAACAATTGAAGTAGTATAAGCAAATCTCCTTCTTGGTTAGTTCCTGCCAGAGCCCAGTGGGAAGACATCATTCTACTGCTAGGATCAACACACTGACAGAATGTGAGTCTTGACTGTTGGGAGACACAGGGAAAGGTCAATTTTATAGAACAGAGAAAAAAGTATTGACCTAGATTATGACAGGCTTGGAGTCATATGTGGCCCTGGTCATTACTGTACCAGAGCCCCATTTTGTGGTGGAGGGGAGCCTTAGCATGATTCCTTTGGCATCATTTGAACGTCCTGACTAATAAAGTATGGAAGGAGGTGAAATGAAAACTAATAGCAAAAAGTTAACTTGAAAAGTAGGATTCAAAGTTAGCAAGTGACCTATGTTTGCTAAAAGAGTAGGGGAAGGAAATATTATGCAAGCATTGTGTTGTGTGCAGTGAATTCCTACAGGTTATCTTGTAAAGATTCAGTGCCTTATGAAGCAGAAAAAGGGAGGGATAACAGAAAAATAAATCTCCTGTAATGAGGCCAGACGCAGAATGAGTCCACATTTGGAAAAATCATATATGACTTTTACCTACTTATGATTGAACCCAAGTCAGAAACTGCCTTTACAAGGTAAGATATGAACATTATTATTAATCTAAGAAAACTGCCTAAGGCATTCCAAGTTTTTTCTTCAATTCTTACATAGTGAAGTCAGATAAAGTCAGTGCTTTGTTCAGACTTGAATCTGATACATATTTTTCTCAGAGCTACTGTGTGTGATATTCACCTTAAGATCATATCACTATAAGTAACAGGTTCCCTCATATCTATCAAACTATGGTTTCTTGAGACATATGTTGAACTGTCTAGAAATATACAGATATAATATATACATAGAAATATATATTATAGATATAATTTTTAAAAATCAAGACAGAGGAACTTTAGTATTATAACCATCCTTTAAGAAATGGGAACTGGCCTGGGAAGAGGTAGGAGTTCAGGATGTATCTGCATGTAAACAGTGGAGAAAGTCATTAAATAGATTGACGTTATTCAGCAATATGGTGACACAGTCTGGCAATCAGGACAGTCATCACTGAAAGGTCCTGTAAGGAGTCATAGGCAAGCAGGCACATGTTCCTGTGGATGAAGAGTATGAATGTGAGGGTTTGTTGCAAAGACAGGCAGGTGTTTGGTGGCATCAGAAAGAAAGAATAAAAGTACTAGCAGTAGAATTTAGAATCCCAGTCTCCAATGGACTTGCAAGGGAAGTGTAGATTTTGTGTTTCATTGAAACTGAGGTGCACAGTAACCATCAATGTAAAAAACTTGAACTAGGAGAAAAACGATAGAACAGAGACCAAGATTGTTAAAGTGATAGTATAAATAAAAAATCAGGAATAGACGAACAAAAAATTGCATTGGTCACTTTAATGTAGAGATAAAGGAAGATAAAAAATAAATAATTTAAATTCCCAAATTGACAAATAGTAGTAACAAAATATAGCTAATGTCTATCAATTATCTGACATATGCCTTGTATCATGTTGCTATATAATGTTTAAGTTTCAAAATAATCCCAGCAGGTACAAATTGTTATTATTCTTTTGTAGATAAGAAAATTGAAATAACCTTAAGTATTACAAAACTAGAAAATGACAGAGTCAAAATTTCTGAGTTCTAAATTTTATATAGTAGAACCAATTCCATGGGTTAAACAGGAATATATTTAATATAAGATACTATGCAGCTTGCAGGATCCTTGGAAGGGATGGGGCCTTGGCTGTAGATCAAGTTTGTAAGATGGCTTCCAGAACCACACCACGGAATTGGCCAGACAAGTGAGCAGGAAATTCTCCTGAACCTTGGCTATGATGTCTGTCCCACTGCTGTACCTTGAAAACACACTGCATCTGTCTCCAGTTCCTTAGCTCCCAGTTATCTTCCAGTTGACTTCTGAAACAAAATCTTTGGAGGCACCTCTGAGGAATGGAACCAAAACATGGGCTGGAGTGAGGGAAGGGAAGAGCCCAGTAGGTAAAACTAAAGGAAGCATCACTGTCAGGGTCATGTATATGCAGATCAGCACCTGAGTGAGTGCCTCCTTACATGCTTACTCTGAGTGAAACATTGTCTTTATGCTAGTCCTGAATCTGAGTCATCTATCTTCATGCTAACAGCAAAACAAAACAAAAACAAACAAACAAAAAACTGGAGAATGTTGATTTGCAACCCCCTTTTTATAAAGTTAGGAATCTTAAAAATGAAAAGTTATGAGAAGTCACTTGAAAGATTTTTATATGATAATTTTTCTTATTGTTTAGGATACAGGAGCTATTGTTTCTTCCAAAACTTCTTGCCTCTGTATTTATGTACTTTCCTAATAATTTTCACTGCAAACCAGGAAAAGCAGGTCTCTTTCTTACAATATCTTTCTAAATACGGGTAATAGCAGACAACATACACTGTGACTCTTTCCAACTATTCTCATTCTTTCCAAACATTTCTTTCAGAACCACAGGCTTAACTGGCATCAGTATGACTTTTAAGATGTCACAGATCACAGTTGCATCAAATATTTTATGCTGAAAAATATAGATTTATAGCTTTCCAGTTTGCAGTAGCTGTTTGCTGCCTGCATGATCACCAAAACTATGCTAAACATTTAAAATTTTTGTTAAAGAAGCATCTCAATTCAAGATACTAATTTCTATATTATGGTTGATGAAAATATTATGGTGCAAACTAGTAGAAGTTTGTTTCTCACTTTCGAAGATGGATAGTCTCAGTTGAGAAAATGGTTTTCTCCATCATGTTTTTGGGAACAAAAGCAGAGAAGTCATTCTGTTTTCAATAAGTAACTTCAAAAATTTCTCTAGTTATTATCATACTAGTCTATAAGAAATGAAAAAGGACATAGAGCCAGTTTCATGGGCGATTTCATGACCATGAACACATATTTCTCACATTCTATTTTGGAGAGTTTATGAGGTTTGAAAATATAGTCTTGGGGCCAGGCTCGGTGGCTCAACCTCTAATCCTAGCACTCTGGGTGGTCGACGCGAGTGGATTGCCTTAGCCCGAGGGTTTGAGACCAGCCAGGGTAACTCGGCGACATCTCATTCTACAATAAAATAAAAAATAAAAAAATTCGCCGGGCGTGGTAGCACATGCCTGTAGTTCCAGATACTTGGAAGGCTGAGACGGAAGGACTGCCAGAGCCTAGCAGGTTGTTGCTGGGGTGGCCATGAGTGTGCCACTGCACTCCAGCCTGGGCAACAGAGTGAAATTCCAACTCAAAAAAAGAAAGGAAGGAATAAAATATAGTCTTGGAATTATTGAAAGTGATTTTGTGAAAATTAGTCATTTCCAAGATAGTCACATAATTTAATTAAATATTGTATAAACCAATTGACTATAACTATAGAAAGTATTGCTTACATGAAAATTATGCTGTATTTTTAGAAAGACCTGGAAAAGGTTAGTTAATGCTTATAAAAATACTGTTGAATAAGGTATAGATGAATAAAATATAAAGACTGGACTAACAATGTTAATATAGGCTAAATATTCTCAATATAAAAATCCAAATTCTAAAATATGAAACTTTTGAGCACTTAACATGATTCCACAAGTGGAAAATTTCACGTGCAAGTACTTCACACAAACTTTGCTCCACATTCAAAATTATTTACAATATTGTATAAATTTACCTTCAAGCTATGCATAGTGTATAGAAAATACAAATACATTTCATGTTTAGACTTGGGTCTCGTCCTCAAAACATTCATTATGCATATGCAAATATTCCAAAATCTAAAACAATTCAAAATTCAGAGCACTTCTGGTGTCAAGCATTTTGAGTAAAAAATATGTGATCTTAAAGTATTTAGGAGAATTTGGGTCTCAGGGGTTTTGTTTTTATAAATGTCTTTAAGTTCTATATAATTTAAAGAAATTGAAATTACAACATTACAAATCATAAGAACTCCAATAAGAGGACTGCTATTCAAAGAAAATGTGTGTCATCTAAAATTTAATGAATGAGCATGCATTACTATAATTTTGGTTTTTAAAAAACATAGGTGTTTATAGATAACTGTTATTGCTACATTAAAAAAACGTTTTCAATGTCTCTGCCACTTGATTATGTTGGTAAAGAGAAGTCTATTTAATATTAATTATTTTTTTCTTAATTTTTATAAAATGAATGCTTATGGTCAGTACTGTAGATATACTAAAATGATTTATCCTGCCATAACTGGCAAAAGAGTATGAAAAAAGATTTGTTTGGTAAATCTCATAATACTAGCTAATCTATACCTATGAGAGAATTACATTTCTTCAAATTGGGTGATTTTTTTCATCTGGGGTACAGTTTGATATTTTTACTAGGCAGAAGAAATGATCTAATGGATAAGTAGATGAATATTTGTATGCCTTGCAAAAATCCCAAATTTATTGATTCATCAAAGTCAGAGACTAAAAATTCAGTGGTACATCTGTTTCTACCTGTGCCATTGACACATATTATCTCAGAGAGTTCACTTACTGTTTGGCGCTCCATTTCTGGAAAACTAAGAATGGGAAGACAGTGACATTTCATAGAAACTGCTGAAATCAGGAATCATTAAATACTTGTAAATGCTTAGTAAACAAAAAAAAATGTAGCAAGCAATCAATAGACATGTTCTCTTAATAATTAATTTTCAAGTGAAGTTTTCCTTAAACTGCAACTTTTAATAGAAAAACTATGATTCACATAAAAATACATTCCACTTAGAAATTCTTGATTTATAAGTCTCCAAAGGACTTTCTGAGAAATTCAGATTCCACATGCAAAGACTTCTCTCTGATCTGTAGGCCTCTCAACCTCTCTCTTGTAAAACACTGCCTGTTCTCAATCAATATTCTTTTGTACCAGCTAAGGTATTGACTGCAGAACGGAGAAATGTGTTCATAGCCGCACTGTGGCAAGAGACATACTAGAGAGATCATTAGTCTTAAATAAAGCACTAAAATAGTTCCTTTTAATTGCATTTAGTTTGTATTCCTAATGCTACTAGAAATCAGAATCACAGATTTTAGAACTTAACGTGATTAAAACTTAAGTACTCCACCTTAAAATTCTCCCGTCACTTAGGAGAGATGACATAAATGGCATTAGTCTCTCAACAATATTAATTTACAATTTGATAATTTTCCCAAAGTTTTCCATACCAATGTCCAGAATCTATTTGTCCATTTCTACAGCTTACTCTGATTCCAATTGTGTCACCGGGATTTTACCAGGAGCTAGTATTTCACATCCTCATACTCATTTACAGTTAAGGAGACTTTCCTAAAATAGGTGTTGTCAAATATTGTTCTAAAATTATGATTCCATTATTCCAAGTTAGCCAGAATCAAGACAATGACCTTTTTTTCCCTGCTCCCCCCAAAACTTTACTTATGAAACACAGTGCTAGAATAGGTGGGAGAACAATATTCCATGGTTGTTAGTGGCTATTAATTGAAGAATAATGTAAGATTATTATTTTTCACACATTTCTCTAGTTGCTATTAGTGGCAAATAATAGCTAATATATGTCTACAATGTCTCTCAAATGATTAAAAGTAAAAAAAAAAATTACTGCATATTTAATGATTGACACAGAAAACAAAGTCACTGTGATAGAATAATGGTCCCTTTAAAATGCCCCCATTGAAGTCTCTAACACCTGTGAATATATATACAGAGCAAAAAGGATTTTGCATGTAATTACATTGAAGATTCTGGAATGATGAGAACTTTCTGAATTATTTTGTTGGGCTCAACATAAGCAAAAAAGTCCTCATAAGAGGGAGGAAGAAGGGTTAGAGTTGGGGAAGATGTGATGAGGAAATAGGTCAGAGAGAGAGAGAGAGATTTGCATGTATTATGCTAGTGACTTTGAAGATGGAGTTAGAGGTCTGGAACCAAGAAACACAGTTGGCTTCAGAAGCTGGAAAAGATGGAGAAATGGGCTCTTCCTTGTAGAAGAGTCTCCAAAAGAAATTCAGTTTGTTGACACCTTGATATTAGGACTCTTGGCCTCCAAAAATGTGAGTTAATAAATTTGTGTTGTTTTTGAGTCACTAAGTTTGTGTTAATTTGAAATAGTACCAGTAGGAAATGAATGAGTCCATTCTATTTCTGTACTGCTTTTTCATGTTCACATTTTGAAATAATTGATGGAAATTAAATTGCTTAAACATGTTAAAACTTAGATTTGATTTGGTATAAAAAAATACAGGCACTGAAAATTATTTCTAAAAGGGCATCTCAAACTGGTAAGAACAAATAAGTAGAAGTCTTTCCTCTCTCTCTCTGTAATGTAGAATAAAAAAATGAAGAAATAAGAACAATTTGTGAAATAGGAATTACTAAATTTACTTTTTAAACATTGACAGTAATAAAACAATTTGTAAACATACAAAATGAAAGTAGTAAATAAATAGTGTTCATAAAGTCATGAATCTTACCAATATATTTGAAAAGTTAAATGTTAAACTTATATATCAAAAAACTTTTAGTTTGTTACCATACTACCCAAAGCAATCTACAGATTCAGTGTGATTCCTATCAAAATTCCAACAAGTTTTTAATTTTTTTGCAGATATAAAAAAATCCTAAAATTTATATGGACTTTAGCGGGGTCCCAAAGAGCCAAAGCAATCTTGAAAAAAGAACAAAGTTGGCCTCACACTTCCTGATTTCAAAATATTCTACAAAGTAACAGTAACAGTAATCAACACAGTGTGGTACTGGTATAAATTCAGCTATATCGACCAGTGGAACATAATAGAAGTTCCAGAAATAAACCCTTGAATGTATGGCCAAATTATTTTTGACAAGGATGCCAAGACTACATGTAGGAAAGGACAAGTTCTTTCATAAGTGATGGGGAAATTGGATATCCATATGCAAAAGAATGAAGTAGGACACACCTAACACTATATACAAAAATTAACTCAAACCTGGTCAAAGACGTAAAACTATAAACTTCCAGAAGAGAACAAAGGGGAAAAACTTCAACACAATGTATTTGGCAGTAATTACTTGAATATGATATCAAAGCAAAGAAAACAAAAGCAAAAATACACAAATGGGAATATATCAAACTTAAAACCTTTTGAGCATCACACAAGAATATTACCATAATGAAAAACAGAAACCTTGTTTTGGTTTGAAATAATTTTAGGTTTACAGAAGTTGCAAAGATAGTACAAAGAACTGTAACCCTAATATTAGTATTTTACTAAAATATATTTATTAAAATGAATAAGTGAACAATGGCACAATAATGTTAATGAACTACAGGTTTTATTCAGATTTCAGTAGTTTCTCCATGAATGCCTTTTTCTGTCCAGGGATACTACTTTTCATTTAGTTATTAGGTTTCCTGAGTTTCTCTGATCTATGACGGTTTTTCATTATTTCCTTGTTTTTCATGACCTTGACATTTTGCCATATATTTTATAGAATGCACATTAATTTAGGTTTGTCTTATATTTTGTAGTTATTTAGATTGGGGTTATGGATTTGTAGGGAAAATACCACAGAGGTGAAGCGCTTTTCTCATTGCATCACATCAGGAGGTACATGCTGTCAATAGGATTTGTTACTGGTGACATTAACACTGATCACTTGGTGAGTGGTGTCTCTCAGCTTTCTGCTTAGAGTTATTTTCCCTTTCCATATTCTACTTGTTAGAAAGGAGCCATTAAATTCATCCTACACTTCAGAGGTGGGAAAATAAGTGTCACTAATACAAAGAACATTCTCAAAGAATTCATGGAAGTTTGCTAGAACCACACCACATGATTCATAAATATTTCAGAGAAGATCTTGAGGTCATACAAATATTCTGTTTCTCCTTAAAAATTCCCCACTAATTTTAACATTCATCAGCAAATTGTACCTGCTACAATTATTACTGAGATGTTCTAATGGTGATTTTCTGTTTCTCTCATTCCTTCTATATTTTCTTGTTTGGAATTTTCCTTCAAGAAGATTTAGCTCTCTTTCATGTTTTTATTTATTCAAGCATTTATTAATATGAGTATGGATTTATGGATATTCATCTTATTCTTTGGGTTATAATCCAAAACTATCATTTTTTCCTTTGTTTCTCATTAGCTTCATATTTTAAAACTTGCAAATACTGTGTGGTAAAAATATAAACGACTTAAAATTCTTTTGTATAATACTGAAAGTAAATAGAAATTTTTTCATTGAAAACATTTTGGAAATTTTCAAATTTAATGCATATTAAAATCAGCTGAAAAAATAGATTAAAAGCAGATCCTGGTCCCTCTCTCGTTATAGTAAGCTTTAGAAAGTCTGTGGTGGGGTATAAAATTGGAATTTTAACAAATTTGCCAGATAATTTTGATACATGCATATGAAAAAGTTTGAAATATATTGCTTGGAGTAAACATCACTAATATTGCTGATCATTGTCTAGTATGTAGGAAAATATAGTACTGAGCTTCCTTTTTTATTTGTGAATAAATGGATATATAGAAACTTGATTGGAGAATCTTATGGAAAAGACATTTTTAAATACTTATATATTAAGTAGAAGTTTCAGAATGCCATTGTTTAATGTTACATATGTTATTATTTAAGATGATTATTAATTATGTAAGTACAAGAGGAAACACTATCAAATTTGAAAATGATATAACTTTGAAGTGTTCTGGGAGTACCAGTTCAGGAAGAACACACAAAAAATAAGGTTCATTATAAATAGCTAGGTGGAGGAGGATTTTCATCTTTGTAAATAATTTATTGATTGTCATTTATATTATTGACCTTCTTATAGCACTTGACAGGCAAAACCAAGGAATGGCTGCAAGGGGTAGTAATCTGAGAAAAAAAATGTATAATAATGATTTGTTCACTGTGCTTAGTAAGAAAATTGTAAAGAAGTCCTCGGCTAAATAGTGCTTCATTTTCTACAGTTTTAATCTTTCCCAAAGGTCAGATGAGGCTTTATTGTTATTATTCACAAAATCAAACACCCTTGATGTTTGCAAAGACAGATGATGGAGGCTCTTTTAAATTGCTCAGTTATGGGGGCAGAAACCAGTCACCTGCTAGAAGAAAGATGCTAAAATTGCAAATATCCGCTTGTACCTATTAATCGGGTAGATTTTCATAAGGTCTCAGAAGGAGAATATTTCATCTGTCTATGCAAATTTCACTTAGGTGCTAATAATCTCTTAAGCTATGCAAAGACTTGAAATAAAAGCCACCTGCATTTCAGAGTAAAATCAGATTCATCTTATCCTAGAAACTAATAGGTTGAAAGAAGAATTCTTAGAAAATAGACCTGGAGAAATGACGCAGCTGGACCCCGTAACTGCAGTGTGAGCATCCATTTTTCACCTTTTAATAGACCAGATGAACTCCAACTAACCCAAAACTGCTGGAGCCTAGAGGTAGAGGTACAGAGGTGTCTTCTTTCGCAGCAGAGGTAGGAGAAGCGAGGAAATAAAAACGTGGAGCTACCATCTCTTCAGTGATATGAGGAGTGAAAATAGAATTCCTGAAACGGTGAGGTGATCTGGCTGAAGGGGTTGTTAGTTCCCAGGGAATGCAGTTAAAAAGCAAGTATTTGTGTCAGGAAGAGTTTCTCATTAAACATCTCCCAGCAATGAATACATTTATCATGTATTCAGTTTCCTTTAATGTATCTTTGAAAAAGGAGTGAGAAAATTACTCATCGATTGACTCTGGATTAGCATGAGAGGCTATTCCAACGATGAGTTCAGAATAAGAATGCAAAACTCACAGCACCTTAAGAGTTCCAAGGGCACAATAAAAAAATATAGTAGAAGCATATTTACTCACTACCTAAACTAAGACATATAAAGCTGTGTTTTCTTCTAGCTGAAAGCATATCACATCTAATTTACAGATTTCTGATAGGCATATGAACATATAGACATTATTATACTTTTGTAAGTTACAATTACATTTATTCCATTACAGATGAGTTTCTATCATAACACACCCCATGTAAAAGCCACATGCATATAGTATTACTGAAATGAATGTAACAGTAAAATTACCTTGAGGGTTATAGTTTTATTTAAAGGTAATTATATATAAAACTCATAATATCCTAGTATTGTTTGTGCTCTGGATAGTATACATATTCATATTAACTTTTCAGAATAATTTTTCAATCAAAACTGAAATGATTTTATGTCGTAATGTGGCATCATACAGGTTCAAAATCTCCTGTTAGACAAGGGAGGGTGTCAGGGATTCGGAATGAGAGTTAATCACTAGCTCCTGAAGGAACTACCCATCCTCTGTTTACAAAGCAAATCTATTTACCCAGACTTTCCCCCTACCTCCTTTGAGCCAATGTAACTTCTCCAACTTGATCTTGCATTTTCAGTTTGTTTCCTTCCCCTGGTTTCTTTGTGATTACTTACAAGCAAATTAGGTTCCAGTGCCTAACCATGACTCTTCGTTACAACCGCCACACTCCGTCTCATCATCCCTACACTTCTGGAGATTTCCATGCACTTTGCTTGTGGAGTCTACCAATCCCAATAGTTTCTTACCCTTCTTTTGCCCCTATGACTCCAGGAGAAACTTTCTCATTTTAAAGTGTCAAGACCTCTCAAACTCCCCAAATCATAACTGTTCCTGATAATGTTTCTTGCTGCAATCAAGAAAGAAAAATAAATGGATGTGATCTTAAACCATGATGTCAACTTTTTTCTCATATCAAAATCCTTCTCACTTCTGCTTTATAAAGGTCAATAGTATCAATTAACAGAATATTTACTGTTTCTTTTCTGAGACTGCCACCTTTAAATCTAATGTCTGTAGATTAACAACATATCATTATGATATAACTATTTAAATTTCTCATAAAGTCTACTATAAACCAATTTTTTCTTTACATTTGTCTCCGTGTTCTTTCATTTGAGAAACAAATCCATATAAAAACTATAAATGAAAAATATCTATTTTTTAAATAAACATAATATTTAGAGTCTGCAAAGAATTGAATGGCCAACTTAGTTCTGATTCAATGACTTGTAAATATTATTCATGTTTGTTCCTTTGCTTTTCTGACAGATTCAAAATATAAGCAATATAGATATCTCCTTATGTTTAACAAATACATGTTGATCTTCATAATCTAATATTTACAATGTATATTTCATATTGTATATCTGTATATTGGTATTGCATATATACATAAATGTATATACAAATATATATAATTCTGGGCCTGACATGGTGGCTTATGCCTCCAGCAACTCAGAAGGCTGAGGTGGGAGGATTGCTGAGTCTAGGAGTTTGAGGCCACATTGAGCCATGATCACATCATCATACTCCAGTCTGGGTGACATAAGCAAGACCCCTCCATACACACACACACACACACACACACACACACACACACACACACACACATAATTATTTCATAGTGCCATAACTAGATCCCGATCATATGTATAGCTAAATCCTAACGACTTAATTGGTATCATCTTCTAAAGCACAGGGTATGCAATTAAAACATTTGCATAACTATTTTAACTGAAGAATAAAACATAATCAGTGATAATCTTGATTTAGATGCAGTCTTCTACATATGGAAATTAGAATTAAATATTAGGAACAGCAACACTTAAAAAATACATATTACAGTGTACTTACTGCTATTTCACAAGGTGGTTTGTCAGTTTCAGAGGAGCATCAGACTAGAAACTCAGGAAGGAAATAAAACCTGTAGCAGAAAGTGTGGAGTGGTGGGAAAAGCACCAACCTGGGAATGAGGGATACCAAGCTCTCACAGAACATGGCTCTATTGCTTTGTGTCTTTTTGACCTTAAGCACAAAGTACTAAAATTGATCTGTCTCTCCCTAAAATGAGCCCTCCTTCCCTACTTGCCCTTGAGGGACTGAATGCAACCATGTATATAAACAACTTTTTTAGTTTTTCTTCTTTCTATGCACACCCAACTTATCATTATAATTAAAATGGAATAAAAAACGTTATCCCTAAATGAAAAGTAGAAATAAACAGGCAAAAATGTCATCTCACTCTGGAGAAGCAAGTTGCCATGGTGATGCAAATATCATCCTACTTGCTCTAGTTAGGTAGTAACAGGAATATTATTTCACCAACTGGAAACAGCATTTAGAAAAGTCTCAAGTGTTACTGGCATTGGTGGAATTATAAAATCATTTGCTGGGGACCAGACCCAGCCCAAGGCCTGTAATGTTCTTCTGCTGGAAAAAAAAAAGATATGGACCTCAAAAGAAGAATTTCACAACTTGCAAGAGATTTTCCTTCATCTCCCTTGAAAGATTGCTCAGGGTATTTCCTGGCTTCACAGATAAATCTGATTTTAATGATGTATTGAAAGAGCATTATATAAAGTGTTTATTCATACTATGAAGTTCAATATTGTATTTTCTTTCTCAATAATTATTGAAATAAATGTATCACTTATGGAAACTGTTGAGAACAGCCTCTGTGAGGGAACTGCTTAAGGACAACCCTTCAAATCACATTTTAATCACGAACAAGCTGAGTAGCAGCTGTGGTACGAAGTGTAGTGAGTCAGACTGGCATGAGTGTATGACATGGCATTTCCTTGGTCTTCCTCTTTTTTGGGGGTTACTGAAAATATGTATTCCATACACATTATACATTTTTCTGGCAATATAATATGTCTTGGTTAAAAATTTTCAAATTTTATTTTCTAAAATATTGCTGTTTTCTGAAGGAATTGCTTGAGCAAATATATATATATATATATATATATATATATATATATATATATATGTATTCTTTTCTTTTTTTCCTTCAGTTGGAGTCTTACTCCGTTGCCCAGCCTGGAGTGCATGGCTACTGCAAA
Source organism: Carlito syrichta (assembly GCF_000164805.1). NCBI lineage: Eukaryota > Metazoa > Chordata > Mammalia > Primates > Tarsiidae > Carlito > Carlito syrichta. The sequence goes on from NW_007248618.1 coordinate 61,906, forward strand.
CCCAATCTGCTGGACTCAGGCGATCCTTCTGCCTCAGCCTTCCAAGTAGCTGGAACTACAGGCATGTGCCACTATCTGGCTTATTTATTTATTTATTTATCTATGAATTTGCTTATTGTACAGACAGGTCTCGCCAATTTGCCCAGACTGGTCTCAAATCCCTGGGTTCAGGCAATCCCCTCACCTTGGTGTCCCAAAGTGCTGGGATTATAGGCATGAGCCACTGCACGTGGCCGTAATTTTCCATTGTAATTTCTCATAATACAAATCTATTGGTTTAGCAACTAGCCTAACCACATTAAATAATACATTTATAATGGCAAATAAAAATGTATAATGCAAGTTGGATATGTAATGGAACAGAAATTCTATAAAAATTCAGAAACTAATACAAAAAACACACATATTAACATTGATAAAACAAAGATACATAACAGTGGCTAAACTAGGTGGGGAGGTATGGGGGGTTTTTATTAACGTCTGTATATTTCCTGTATTTTACAAATGTTCTGAATGTATTACATTTTATGTCAAAATGTATTTGGTTTTAAAGGTGAATAACTATTAGTAAGAATTCTATACATATAGTTGTAAAATACCCTACTTTTTACTTGTTGATTCTGCAGAGATATGAGCCTGCCATTTATATTCTGTGGATTTTTAAAAAATTATTGCAAAATAGAACACATGACATAATATATATATAAAATACATTTTTCTGTTTAAAACAATAAAGCAAAAATGTAAAAATCAACCATCAAAATGGGGAAATAGAACATCTCATCAGTATTCTGAACACTGCCTTCTCATCTTTTTCCAAACTGTCTTAACTATTCTTCACCTATTCTCTGTTCATATACATTTTAGATCCAGTTTACCAGTTTTCAGGATAATCTCAGTTTATTGAAATTGAATTGTACCTATAGATAAAATTCATAAAAATGCCAATTTGTGAAATAGACGTATTCTATCCAATCACATTTAGTCTTCTTTCAGTGTCTTCCAATAAAAGTTTACAATACACTGCATAGATGCTGCACATTTTTGACTGGATTCATTCCCAGACATGTTAATAATATTTTCTAAATAAGTTTTACTTGTACAGAAATGCAGTCTTGTTAAAGTGTTCACATTACATTGCTTAGGTCTTTCATAACATTATTTTTCCCCTTGATCTTATGATGTTCATTATGATGGGAACTCATCAATTACTTCATGTAATTCTGTCAAATTTTGAAGCTATTTAATGTACTGTGGACCCATGAACAATACATGCCAATCTCCCATGCAGCCAAAAATCCATGAATAATTTCCAACTCCCTCAAAACTTAACTACTAATAGCCTACTATTGACCTTACCAATAATACAATCAATTAACACATATTTTCCATGTTATATGTATTATATGTGGCAATCTTACAATAAAGCAAGATAGAGAAAAAATGTTTTTAAGAAAATCATGAGGAATTGAAATTTGAAGTGGGACCCTCCCCTCCCCGAAATTATCTTTTGGAGGGCAGACCCCTTGTAGTACAGGCTTTCCTCATTAAATGAGTGTTCTAGGAACCCATCATTATCAATGTAGCAGCTAGTGTTTTGAAAGCCTGTATTTGGCTTCAGTGAATTTTTTTTGAGATTCTTTCAATGTTGTCCATCTCATGATGGGTAATTTGAGCATACCTGATCACACTGCACTTAGTTCAACAGTTTTTGACCAAAAATAGCATGACCCTCATACCCCACTCTCCCTATTCACCTGATTTCACCCTAAGTGACTATTTTGTTGTTGTCGTTTCCCTGAATGAAAAAATAACCTCAAAGGGAAACGTTTTGCTGATGTGGAAAAGATGAAACAAAAAATGGCAGAAGCACTAAAAGGCATGAAGACTGTCAAGTTCAAAAACTGTTTTGAGCAGCAGAAAAGGTGTCTTGATAGGTATATTGCACCAAATGGAGAGTACATTGAAGGTGACTAGTTTAAACATGTAAGAATAAATACACATTAAAAAAATAAGTTCTGTCGTTTGTGGGGTCCCCCTTGTGTAGCTACTATTCATTAAATGGAAATGGATCATGATAAAGGTCTTCATCCTTCTCATCTTCAGGTTAATAGTCTGAGGAGAAGGAAGAGCAGGATCCCTGGTCTTGCTGTCTCAGGGGTAGCAAAGGCAGAAGAAGATCTACATATATATATATAGACTCATGTAGTTCAAACCTGTGCTGTTTCAGGGTCACCTGTATATAAACCTGTAATTATCATGTTCTCCTAGAAAAAGGAAACTTTCATCAATATATAGTCAGGCTTTATTTCTAGCAATAAATTTTGACTTAAAGTTTAAATTGTCTATTATATTAGAGACATATCAGTGTGTTTTGTTCTTTTACTCCAGGAGCAGGGGACGAATCAGGGGGTAGTATTTACAAACTTTTGCCTTTTGACTTAACTGTGTCCTTAAGTTTTAGGTGCAGCTATTAGAAATAGCACAACATCATATTTATTTATTTTTCTTTTTCCTTTTTTTTTCCTAGTCAGGGTCTCACTCTGGTTGGAGTGCAGAGGCACAATTATAGCTCATTGCATCCTTGACTTCCTGGCATTAAGTGATCCTTCTGCCTCAGCCTCCTGAGTAGCTGGGACTACAGGTACAAGCCACCACACTTGACTAATTTTTTGATTTTTTTTTTTTTTTGTATGGAGATGTGGTCTTACTATGTTGCCTAAATTGGTCTTGAACTCCTGGCTCAATCAATTCTCCCTCTTTGGCCTCCCAAAGTGCTGGGATTATAGGTATGAACCACCATACCTGGCCTATTAATTTTTCATGTAGTCTGGCAAGATAAGCTTTCTCTTTCAATTAGTGAATGCATTTAATTTATATTTATTGTGGTATTTTATATTTATTCCCATAATTTTTCTGGGCTTATTTTGGGTTATTCCACTATTTTAGTATTTTATCGGTAGTGTGTTGGTTTAGTTATATTTGTTATGCTTCTTTTGTAGTGCTTATATAGAATTTAACCTCTATACTTAAAAAGTTTTCATTTTACCCTCCTCCTGAATAATAAATAGCCTGAGAGTGCTTTAGATCTTATTGTATCTCAGGGTTTTTTTTTGTTGTTTTTTTTTTGAGTTGGAGTCTCACTCTGTAGCCCAGACTGGAGTGCAGTGGCTGCTCGCGGCCACCACAGCCTTGACCTGCTGGGCTCCGGCGATCCTTCCGCCTCAGCCTTCCGAGTAGCCGGAATTACAGGGCATGCGCTACCACGCCCGGCTGATTTTTTGATTTATTGTAAAGATGAGGTCTCCCTGCCCAGGCGGGTCTTGAACTCACGGGCTCAGGCAATCCACTCACCTCAACCTCCCAAAGGCGCAGGATTACAGGCTTAGCCACCGAGGCCGGCTGTATCTCAGTTTTAACACTAGCTTTGTCAAATATGTTGGAGCTACTTATTCTTAACTCCATAAATTAGGCATTGATATCATTATTTTAATGTTTTCTCTTCTACTTGAAATTATTTTTCAATTGTCCAAAAGACATATCTTAGAATTTCCTTTTATAATTATCTATTGGTAGTAAATTCCCAGTCTCTATTTCTCTTTTTCTTTATTTCATTTTATTCTTTTTTTGTTTTGGATGGAAGAATATAGTTTATTTATTTATTTATCCCCAATTTAGAGGAGAGAGAGAGGAGATTCACCTCCCCAAGGTAGAGGAAGAGGCCAAAACTAGGAAATGTGGCCTGACCATAGCTCAAAGAGCCACATGGCTAGACCATAGCTTAGCAAAACAAGGGCTAGAAAGTAAATAAGAAAGAAAGATTCACTTCCCCAAGGTAGGGGAGGAGCCCAAAACTAAGAAAACATGATGACCTTAGCTCAAAGAGCCATATGAAGGTACCAGAGTTAAATACAGCAATGGCCTTATTTTATTCTGAATATGCATTTCACATGTACTGAATGTGTGGGCTTTCCCCTGATAGACCGGGTTACTTTTAACTACACTTGGGCTTTCATTCTTGCTTCCAAGAAATCAGTAGACATTTACAATGATCTGATTTTTCTCTGTGAATACTTTTTTTTTTTTTTTTTGAGTTGGAGTCTCACTGTGTCGCCCAGACTGGAGTGCAGGGTTCGCTCC